>NC_048219.1:41079540-41079928 GCF_002007445.2 Ailuropoda melanoleuca
AGTCCATAGTCTCTCATGTTTCATTCCCCCTTCTGATTACCCCCCTTTTCTTTATCCCTTTCTTCCCCTACCGATCATCCTAGTTCTTATGTTCCATAGATGAGAGAAATCATATGATAATTGTCTTTCTCTGCTTGACTTATTTCACTTAGCATAATCTCCTCCAGTACCATCCATGTTGCTGCAAATGTTGTGTAATCGCTCTTTCTGATGGCTGAGTAATATTCCATTGTATATATGGACCACAGCTTCTTTTTTTTTTTCTCTTTTTTTTTTATTTTATTATATTATGTTAATCACCATACAGTACATCCCCGGATTCCGATGTACAGTTTGATGCTTCATTAGTTGCGTATAACACCCAGTGCACCATGCAATACGTGCCCTC
>NC_048219.1:41080028-41112487 GCF_002007445.2 Ailuropoda melanoleuca
CCTGATAAAGTCCCATAAGTTCATTTTATCTTTTATTTCTCTTGCCTTTGGAGATGTGTCGTGAAAAAGGCAAAAAGGACCACAGCTTCTTAATCCAATCATCTGTTGAAGGGCATCTCGGCTCCTTCCACGATTGAGCTATTGTGGAAAATGCTGCTATGAATATTGGGGTGCATATGGCCCTTCTCTTTACTACGTCTGTATCTTTGGGGTAAACACCCAGTAGTGCAATGGCTGGGTCATAGGGTAGTTCAATTTTTAACTTTTTAAGGGACCTCCACACTGTTTTCCAGAGTGGCTGTACCAACTTGCATTCCCACCAACAATGTAGGAGGGATCCCCTTTCTCCACATCCTCTCCAACAATTGTTGTTTCTTGCCTTGTCTATCTTTGCCATTCTAACTGGCGTAAGGTGGTATCTCAGTGTGGTTTTGATTTGAATTTCCCTGATGGCTAATGATTTTGAACATTTTTTCATGTGTCTGTTAGCCATTTGTATGTCTTCATTGGAAAAGTGTCTGTTCATATCTTCTGCCCNATGGACCACAGCTTCTTAATCCAATCATCTGTTGAAGGGCATCTCGGCTCCTTCCACGATTGAGCTATTGTGGAAAATGCTGCTATGAATATTGGGGTGCATATGGCCCTTCTCTTCACTACGTCCATATCTTTGGGGTAAATACCCAGTAGTGCAATTGCTGGATCATAGAGTTAGAGCTGAAAGTCTTTATCACCCTCTCCCTGTTTCCCCTTAGCCCCTGGCA
The DNA here is from genome assembly GCF_002007445.2 of Ailuropoda melanoleuca. Taxonomy (NCBI): domain Eukaryota; kingdom Metazoa; phylum Chordata; class Mammalia; order Carnivora; family Ursidae; genus Ailuropoda; species Ailuropoda melanoleuca. The sequence goes on from NC_048219.1 coordinate 41,080,793, forward strand.
ACCACTTCTCTACTCTGTTTCTATGAGTTTGATTTATTTTGTTTCGGTTTTGATTCCACATATAAATGATACCAGGCAGTATTTGTCTTTCTCTGCCTTATAAGAAATGCTAGTATTATTTTTAGAGAATCCACCAAAACAATGCCTTACATGGCAGACCATCCTTATGCAGTTAAGATAATCCAAATAACTTAGACTTAAATTAAGTGTTGCTTTATTGTTATTTTTTTAACCTGGCATAAATATTACTCTCCTTGCAAGTATTCCCTCCCTCTTAGGCTCGATGAAACCACTCTTCTCCTTGAATTTCTATATCACTTTCTACCTTTTATAATAGGTATTTTGGTATATATTTTACCTCTTCTACTGGATGATAGGGTCGCAAGGGCCCATAGCATATTTGTGTTTCTATCTCCCAAGAGCCTAGGACCCTGCTCTGCATGGAGGTGGCACGTATTCGGGGCTTTATGGAGAGATGGTGAAGTGCTTTCTATAGTTAAGAGACGATGTTAAAAAAAATTAGTTAAAAATCAGAGCATTAAAGGCTGCATTAACTATGTGCTTTTTGCTACGCTGCTCCTTTTTTTGGCACGCATACTATCATGAGACAGTCTTAATGCATTCTTAGGCCAAAAGTCTGCATTAGCTAAACAATACCAAACTACATTAAACAGAATGTCCAACAATGTTCCCAGCCTTGGACGAATCTGTGTAATTCTGTAGATATATCTGTTATGCTTTTATTTGCAAATTCTGACATAACTCATTCCTCAAAAATTCACTGTGTGTATACACACACACACACAGACACACACACACACACAACTACAAAAGTCCTGGTTCAGCATTTGGGAAAAACGGAGATAAAAATACAGAACATCTGTTTCCTAATATCAGGAAAATTCACAGGAAACGATTAATGTTCACAAGGGAGAAAGAAAAATAATCTGGATCAAATTATAAAATGAAACATCCAAAATTCGCCATGTAGCCTGCAAGTCACCACATCTTCAGAACTGATGGGGAAGATTTCCCATTTAAACTTGTCACGGAAGAAAAATTTTTATTTCGTGTATATACAAATAAACAAAAAATTGTGTGCCTCCACCCTACATAACATGCTCAGTTCCTAAGTCTCCCCACTGATATTTATGTAACCCTTGGCAGTCTGGGTTGGTAGTGGGTGTGTATTTTCATAACGTGATCAGTGCCTTACAGGGTGAATGAAAACCTAGCTAAACTGGATGGTCCCTGGAGAGGGAGGATGTGGTTCTTTCGAGAAAAATCTAGAGTGGCTTATGTCTCCCATAACCGGTGGGCAGGGCCATAGCAAGGTCAGAGCAAATTATAGCTGAGGGTGGCGAGTTCTTCCACCACCCTGCCCCCTACAAGCCTTCCTGAACCTGCTAACGTGCCTGGCAACGTGAAAGGTGCTGCAGGCACAGCAGAGAACAAAACCTAGGCTCCTCCTCCAGGAGCCTATGGTAAGTCCCATAAACAACCGACGAGGTAACTAGAGCTCCAGCAGCACGTAAGCCAACTGTACCAAGAACAAGGAGTTCTGAGGGCACGCAGGAGGGGTACCTATCCCAGTCTAGGATCACCATGGAAGGCTCTCCAGGAGGAGGAAATGTTGAAGCTAACCTGGGAAGGACATCCAGGATTAACCAGAAGATAAAGGAGGGAGGTGGGAGCAAGGCAAAGGAAACAACTTGTGCAAATGCCCCGGAGGAAGTGGGTACCTCGGCACGCTGAGGGCTGCGAACGGCTTAGTGGGCTTAGTGCGCAGGGTGGACAGCTTTCGATCAGAGAGACGCCTTACCACCTAAGAGGCATTACCAGGCAGAACCCAAAGCGGGGGGTGGGGGCACTACAGAGCAGGCCTTATCAGAACCCCATGAGGAAGACAGAATTATCTCCATTTTACAGATAAGTGGCTGGTTTTAGGAGACGGGATTTAGTGATATTCCTTTCTGTTAGTTGATCCTACTTTTGCTTAAGGAAATCAACTCTTCTCAGTATTCTTGGGACTTTTGGTGTTAGCCCTGGAAGTTCCACATCCCAGAAATCCCCTCAGTGCCATACAACCCTGATGACTGGTCACCCTACTCGGAGTTCGGGAGGTACATGAAGTGGACAATAAGGTTTATGCCCTAGGCTTTCATATGGGAAATGGTGCAATGTTAGAAGTGATCCATCTGCCCCTGAAATCATCCGGACTGTTTGAGCCACGGGTCCCTCTGCAGTATCCTGGGGGCTTGAGGGATCCTGTGTCATTTGCAATAATTCTTACTGAATAATATGTGCAGAGTACAAAGACTAGTTGAGGGCCCAGTGATCATTAGCCGTTGCGCTGAAGGGAAGGAACCACTTACTTAATGCTCATAGAAAACAGCAATTAGCCAGAAGACTGGTCTGAATTTGATTTTTGCTGTTGTTAGCAGAGTTAACCAAACATTTTCAGCTGTAACTTCTGACACTGAAAATCTTCCTAATACAAATTAGTCTACTTATCTACACAGAACAGTACACATATTTTCATGTGTCTTTGTTAACTCGGGATCTTACCTCACCCACGGCGATGGCTTACACCGTTACTGTTCAACAGAGGGAGTTAAAGTTTAGAAGACAAAGAAAAAGAACACAGTTTCCAAAAAAATACGATCCAGACAGGATATTACTTTATGGCTATATTTGACGGGTAGGGGGTGGCTGATAAATCTTTATAGAGAATGACTGGTGGCCAAAAACTGGGCCAGGAAGAATCACAGAAAAGATAATGACCAGGGATTGCGGAGGAGCTAATGGCTACATTTGAGCTTCTGCCACAGAGCTGTTGACTCAGGCAGCTGCTGCACAGGGTTCCTGTCTGATAAAAGGGAGCAGAAGCTCTTCAAGGGCGCTCCTGTCCTTGCCACAGGGTAACAGTGAAATAGCCCATGCAGCCTTCAGTCAGCAGAAGATGCAGGACTTCAAACCGAGAAGAGTCAAGGGCCCACCATTAAATCTGGACTCAAAGGCGTCCTCCCCAGAAGCTCAGCGAATGTCAGCCAGGCGCACTCCCACTTTGTGAGAACTCCCAACAGGAATGGAGATCCGAGCCTTAGTCTCTTTCTCTGGCAACAAACCATGATCTCCCACATATTTCTGGTTACTTTTCAATGAAAAAATGTTTTCGAAGTCCAACCATGCTTGAATAGAGCTATTAAAAAAAAAAAAAAGGCTGCTCAACAGGGTTGAACTTTTATTAGCCTCGGGAAACTTAAAAAAAAAAAAAGCAAAGTTGAGCAGCATTTATCACTGGTAATATGTAACTGTTTCCCTCTAAAAGTTCCAGCTTCATGGGAGCATCCTGGATAATGGAGATTCGGCTTCTGGTGAAATACTCATTTTATCCACACAGCTTAGCTCTCTCATCGTATCACTCCTTTCTATGACACGCTTTCTGTCCGATGCCGAGACAGAGAGGAAGACAGTCATCCCCCAGATATCCAGGTGATGTCCGCTGCACAGTCAGGCAGCTAAGGGCAGGATGTGGCCAAGGGCACTGCCCTGAGCTGGGGCAGAAAAACAAGACGTGGAAGGTTTTGGTTTCACTCTGCCAGCCCCTTGTCAGGCCTGGATGAGCAACTTCTGCGAAGCCATGGCCTCAGAAGCAAATGGTGTAAGTGCTCCTTGGCTGGGAGGGGCTACCCCACCCTGGTTTGGGGGCTTTGACTCCACCGACTGATTCAGTTTTGAATGACTGCCATCAAAACATGGGTGGGCACTGAGAATCTTTGTCAATGAAAACCAATCATGGGAGAAGATACAGAGATTCTGCGCACGTGTTCATCTTTTCCTGTGTCATCAAGATATCAAGAGCTTATAAAAACAAACAGCCATGTTCAACATCACCCACTCAAACACGTAATTCTACAGGAAGACGACGACTCGTAAGCGAATCAGCCCAGCTGGCACAACCTTCCTGTTCCTGCACCTACCACCTGCTTCCCGGAGAAAGCCACCGTTGCTGCCTCAACTGCACCATTCGTTTGTACCTTCTGCCACACATTCTTAGGAGCCTTCCCATTTTATACACATTCTGAACTACACAGTCTGCTGACCTTCCTTTGGGGAAGTGCACAAGCCCATACTCACTGCCCCAGAAAAAACTAAAAACTATCACCCAGCGGCAAGAGAAATACACACACACCTGTCATTCCCCATGCCACCAGGAAGGGGGTGAAAGGCAGCCCAGGGAATCGGACAATGTTCTCACTGTGGAGCTAGCCACCTCCGTGCTCAACCGCTCTCCTTGGGCCCTCCCATTTCTCATTTGTTTATGTATCTACATGGACAACTTGATTATAAGTTCCCCTGACTGCACAAGCCATACTTTACACTTCTGCGTCTTTACCTGCCTTCCCACAAGAATGAGCTCTTTGCTTAACACACCCTAGGTTTCCAACGAACGAAAGGAGGGATAAAAAGCCCTGAATTGGACATTTGTAACTAACTGTCTATACTGGACTGCTCACAGTGGTGTAGTGGGAGAGTAATGAAACAGTGAATTTGGAAATTAGGTTCCTATTTATCTTCTATTGCTAAAGCTGGCTTTTGTTCCTATGAACATGTCTCCCCTAATTCTATGAACAGGTGTGGAGACTGATGATGCAAGGCAGTATTTCTTAATGTTTTAAAACTCACACACACTTTCGATAACCATAAAAACCTTCCCTTCCCTAACCAGATTCTGATGTGCCCTTCCTTGGCTGTTTCGGGAAACTATGACGTGCATTCTCAGTCTCCCCTGCTGGATCCTTTCCTCTTCCCTAAATCTGATAACTTTCACATCTACATCTCCATTCCCAGCCTTTCTTCTGGACTCCAGAGCTGTTTATCTGACTTCTTAATATCTTCCCAAGGAAGCCTTACTAGGATGTTGAACTTAACAATGGCCACAACCAAATTCTTAATCATGTCTCCACACTGCTTCTCCCCTGAGGCTCCCAGTGCTTGAAATGGGACACCACCATTCATGCCCTTGCTCAAGTCCAAATCCTCATTCATCTTTGGCTCCTTTCTCACCAACTGTCCATCCAGTCAATCTACCAGCAAATCCCAACAGCCCTACCTTCAAAACATCTCCCAGATCCAGTCACATCTCAGTGTCTCCTCCAAGCCCCCAGTCCAAGCTGGCAGCATCCCACGTGGATGACTCTCGCAGCCTCCCTGTGGATCTCTGGGCTTTGGCCTTGCCACTTCTCCCACGCCAAGTCTGGTGTCCCTCAGCAGGGGGCGTGTCATCAGTCACCTCACTCCCCTGCTTAAAACTCTCCAATGGCTTCCAGGCATGTTCAGCACACATGCGAACCCCCTGGCCTCCCAGGCTCTACGCATGAACTGGCCCTGGCTCACTCTAGCCAGCCACACCGACCTCCCCTTCTCCTCAAATACACCAAGCAAACCGGGGCCTCTGCCAGGCTCAGTAGGTAGAGCATGCGACTCTTGATTCCAGGGTCCTATGTTCGAGCCCCATGTGGGGCGTAGAGATGACTTAAAAAAATAAAAATATTTTTTAAAGTATTACTTATGTAAGAAAACAAAAACCAAAGAAACCAAATATGTCAAGCCGTCTCCTGCCTCGATAGTGAGATATTTATTCTTCCTCGTGCCTCAGCTTCTCAGATACTTTCCAACCTCACTTATTGCAGGTCTCTGTGACAAGTGTCTCCTCCTCAGAGAGGCCCTGCTCTCTCCTTTCTTACCCCGCTTTACCTTCTTCATAGCACTTAACACTTCCTGGCACTCTATTTTCTATCCTATTGAGTTATCATCCCTTTCCTTCACTGGAATGTAAACTCCACGAAAAAAGGACGTTGTTTGTTCACTGCTGTACCGTCCCCAACCCCTCACCCCCCTGTGCCTGACGTGATGCCTGGCAGAGACGAGGCATTTTTTGGTTACTGAATGAATGCATATTCTCAAACAGCCAAAAATATTTTATGCAACTTGATTTTCTCATGTTTACATTATGAAAATATTTCCCCCTTTCCCAAGTAAATCATCAGATAGTGTATGATTTTTAAATGACCCAGGCCCCCTGCTTAGGTTCTCACATGTCTGCCATCTTTGAAACACGCCACTGGGGAGTGTACTAGGGTACACCATCACCTTTAGGGTCAATAATGCGGTGGGTGAGTTCAATGCATACAAACTCATGGCTATGTCCTGGGTTTTGATCCAAGCACCTGACATGTTTTACAGTCTTTTGCCTCTGACAAAACCCTTAAAGCTTTATTGCCTTAAAAAAAATGCTCAGAGAATTCAACTAATAAAGAGACTGTCTGCCTTATTTATGGTAATGGCGGCGTTTCTTTCAGTTAATTCTGAATACTTCTGGCTCAAATTTCAATGCCAAGTGGTTTGCTACACTATTTTTGTTGTATGCTTCCAAGCAGTTTGGACCCAGTGGCCACAGAAAATACTATTAAGAAAACTTTTCAGAAGAGACCCAGAAGGAAGCAGAGATCCCTCCTGCCAGGTTTCTTCCATATATTTGGGTTTTCTGGTGGCTTCTTCAATATGGGTGCTTTTCAGAAGAGCAGTGCTCTCCTTCATGAACGAGTCCCGTTTATCATGACACACCAAGTAATCAGTGTTAGCTCCGAGGGGACAGCCGTTCTCCCAGCCTTCTGGCATCTTCCCAGCACGGCAGTGAATACTACCCTGCCGAAACCAGTAGCTCTCTCTGTGAATTCCACCTTTTTTTCTCTCCTTTATTCGGCCTCTTAGCAGATCTCAGCTTCAGAGACTTCAGTCAACTGGCATTTGTCACTGTGTCCTTTCTCCTTTTCTTAAAACATCATCTTTCTGGAAATTTTGTACGTGAAACTATGGAACTCTCATATAAACACAAGATATTATTAATCTCCAATCACTCCAGAAAGAAGTCACACATAGCACAGTTCAAGGATATGGTCAAATTCTGACAATGGAGTTAACATCAATAGAAAACCTTGATCAGTATCAGTTCTGCCCTTTCGCCTCCTCAGTATTTAATAAAGCGTATCAATCCTATGCAGATCATGGTAAACTTTACTTATATGTGTAAGTATTGCTTTAAAGCTTAAAAACTTTTGATGTGACGTGGAAGCCCACTGAATTGCTTCAGAATGCAAGCTGCCGGGGGGGCTTGTCTGAGGAGGAGAACAGCAGATATTGATTAGTGGGCATTTTGTCATCCGAATCAAAAACTCCCATAAAAACACTTTCTTTTTTTAACCACAAATCTGGATTCCTAGAATGTATGTGTGTGCGACTGAACGCTCCAGTCTTTGCATCCCTCTCAGGCTGTGCAAGTGGCTTTCTTTTCTTCTTCTGTTCTCTGAACGTTGAACATGGGCAGAGGCAACATAAACTATACACTAGTGACATTTTGAACGACCCTCAAATTCCTACAGTCTTCTGCAAAGCTTCACTGCCAGCCCTCTAAAGGCTCCCCCAGCCTCCCTCAAATACTGTTTTACATTTTCTTCTCTTCACTTAGCTTGGTTGGGAAGTATTTTGTTAATAGTCCTTTCTTTGGCCGGTGTCAGCACAGGGTTTCTGGCAAAAGTCAGGGTTGCAGCATTTCAGAGGCCTAGAACTAACTCTAGAAAATATTCTGCTATTTTAACTCTTTTACTCCTGTTTTAACTTCTGCCACTCAAAAAGAAAGGAGGAAAAAAAAATCCTTCATACACACAACAAGGACACAGAGCCACAAACACATTGCCACCCAGCTTAAAACCAACAGCATCTTAACATCCCAGCTGGGGGCTTACAAATCCTGAACCCCCTAACACAGGTAAAGTCTTATAAATAAATCATATCCACCAAACTTGAACTTCCACCTTTTTTACTTCTTCAGTTTACTTGTGTGAAAATACGGCCGACCGTATGGTTGTCCACCCTCCACACAGCCCTCTACATTTCCCTGCTGACAGAGTGCCAGTTTGTTCTGGTAGAGATGCTGTGAGCTCAGGAAACGTCCTGGCTTTGGGGTGGGCATGTCAACCCAGTGAGGCCTGAGGGGAAGTTTTGTGAGGATGCCGGGAAAGGATTTTGCCTCCTCATAAGAGACAGACGCAGCGTGGTTGGTGCCTCACTCGTTCTCAACTTTGAAACTGGTCATGAGGCACAGTGACAATCATTTGGTGACCACCAAAAAGTAAGTTTCTATTTTAAACTCAACACAGCAAACAGGGTAGATCAAAGGAACAGCATAGGTCCTTAGTGGCAAATGGCAGAAGCAGGCGCCTCCTCCAGACTATCTGAAGATCTGGAGAAATAACCCCCTATATGTTAGGGGCACCATTAGTCATGTTTTCTGTCATTTGTAGCTTTCAATATACATGAGATGACAAAAGAAAGGTTTATGGCTTCTTAATTTGGTTTCCTTTAACTTAGAGATGAGAAAATTTGTTTGGCAAACCTCAAGGTAATAGGGCAAATATTAGTACAGAGGCCCTCAAGTCATGCTAATCCACAGTGATTGTTCCATCCATCCATCCAACTATCCATCTAACCAACCAACCATACACCTATACATCTGTCCAATCATCCATTCATCCATCCATTTAACAATCCATTCATCCATCCATCCATCCATCCATGCATTCAACTATCCATCTAACCAACCATTTAACCAACCAACCATCGAATCACCCATCCATCTTTTCTTTTATTCTGCCAAAAACCAACTGCAGAGCCCCCTACCCTGGGCTGGGCACTAGAAATACAAACAACCCAAAGGACAGAAAATACATCCATTTCAGAGATAAAGGACACTGAGGTTCAGAAGGTTTAAATGTTTCTTCCCCAAAACCACAAGTCTACAAGTGGCAGAGTTAAGAGTCAAATCTAGGACCACTTGAATCACAGGCTTGTGCTTTTCACTATACCATGCAGCTTCAACTCTAGCCACACTTTGTTAGCCTAATTTAGAAATAATAACTGGATTGAGTTTTAATATTCTGCAATTTTTACTACCCCCACCCTACCATCTGCCTTTAAGCTAAAGTAGTTACACTGTACTGTATCTAGACATTCTGCTTCACCAAGACCAAATGTCCACTGTTCACCTGGAAGTCTGACTGACACTGTGTTTACAGGATGGGAATGTCACCATGATGATTTCTGCTTCCACAGCATTCAGCTTGAATTTATGTACCATCAGCTGGGGACCTTTTCTACCTTGCTCACCAGTGCCTGGTACTCTCTGAGAGCACATGACAGGTCCTCCCTACATATCTGCTAATTAAATGAAGAAAAATAAGCCAAAGAATAAGGTGCTGTCTCAGGGAATCCTGAATGCCAGTTCTTAAGACTCTTAGTTTAATGAGTTGATATCACTTCCAAGACCTTGGCAGGGAGTGCCATTCCAGAAGGTGCCTAATAAGTTGCTGACTGAGCAATCTGTACATGATGTTTATAGCAAATATGTTCTTGTGAAACCCTGGAAACAACCCAAATGTCTAGTACTTGGATAGAAAGTTAAACCAATGGCTACTTATCGGCCCAGGGGATTATTTTATTGCCATTACAAGGAGAAAGATGTGGAGTGTGAGGACACAGGAAAAGGGCAACATGAACCAAGGTTAGATGCAAAAGCAGATCAACAAAGAGAATGTATACCCTGATCCCAACTGTGCAAAAATACACACACGGACAGTGGCATTAGAATGTGAGTCTAGAAATCAGAGAGGGAGACAAACCATAAGGAGCTCTTAATCATAGGAAACAAACTGAAGGTTGCTGGACGGGGGTGGGTGGAGTAACTTGGTGATGGACATGAAGGAAGGCACGTGACGTAATGAGCGCTGGGTATTATGTAAGACTGATGAACCACCGACCCCTACCCCTGAAACTAGTAATAAATTCAATTAATTAACATACAATGTAAGTAAAAAAAATTTTTTTAAAAGAACGAGTCTAAACTCCTTAAGGATAGTTCTTAAGGGCCCAATAAAAATTCAGAATCTAATAAAATCACTCACAATTGGCTTTTCTTTCTACTACTTTATCTCCATAGACTTTAGGATCAATAATACAGAATTCTTACAAAATGCATGTTCACAGTTAAACATGTGACTGATTTGAAAAACATGCCTTCTAGGTGCCTACGATGAAAATGAATGCTCTACTGATGAAAGACATCCATTTATTTGCCAAGCTCAACATCAACATTGTTCTCAGTGCCTGAAGACCACATGATAATGAATGCCCCATGTGTGGGTTATGTGTGTGAAAAGCACAATACGTGACACTTTCCAAACTACACATCAGATAACCCAGTTGGCTTTGCAGGGACAATCATTCCTTGCTAAGACTGGCACACTAGGGATGCTTTCTGCTTGAGGCCTTCGTTTCTACACCCTTTCCTTGGCTAACTCTGGCTTCTTCCAGAATTTCTGCACTTGGGTGCGCCTACCTCAAAGAACAACAATGGGTACCATTTATTCAATATCTACCAGGCACAGTTGTAAGCACTTTCTATGAGCCTCACTTCAACTTTGTCTTCTATTCTACCCCAGACACGGAGTACATGACATATAGCAGATGCTCAGTAAATACATGTTGACCGACTGAATTCCACTTCAGTTCAGTTAATTCTCATGTCCACACTGAGAAGGATGTATTATAATTATCAACATTTTATAGATGGGGTACAGAGAGGTAAAGTCAATTGCTTAATGGCTAACATTTTGCTAAGGTCAACAGGAAAGGATTAGTTATCTTTCTACTTCAGCTCACCTCCATTTCAATACCTGGCTCCTTCTAACTTGGAATATCACACTTTTATGAATTAAAAAGTAACTGACAGAACACAAAAAGTCATGCTCACAAAAATAATTTCTAAAATTCCTTTTCTACTCATCTTAACTTGTCCTGCCATTAAGATGCAGACTCTTGAAAGGTAGGGACCCCCCTATCCGTTAACACTTCACTGAAAGATAGAAATGACCCCCAAGAGGTGTCACCAAGTACAGGACATGTAGAGAAAGGCAGTCCTACTGCGTGTCCAGCACTTAGATGTGTAAGCACAGTTGAGTCAGGCAGCACAAAACCATGAGTTAAACTGACTGTGTGTTGGGGGGGGAACAACTTAAGCATGAATAACACAAAAGACCTAACATTCCACGCCTGAATCTCAAAAAGCCCAACCCAAGCATGTGGCTTGAGGAAAACGGCCCCTTGCCATGGTAGTTCTGACTCTGTGAAAATCCCCAACTGATTTTATTCAACTGACTCCCAGTAACACTTTTCATACTTTGCCCGAAGAAGTTCCTAGAAAATGGGGCGGGGGATGGAGGGAAAAAACAATCAGTCCAATTTCAGTCAGCAGGGATGCTGTCTCTGGCGTGTTCCCAACATGGGCACACTGCATCTCACAAGAAAACCACTCCCTCAAAGCCAAGGCTTTCCTCAGGTGACAGAGTCAGCCAGGCTCTTCAAGTTCTGTTGCCCGCAGGGTTGAGGCAACCAGCGCCCTCACTGGCACCACAGGATCACCACAATGGCCTCGCAACAAGCTTCCCAGATTCAAATGCTCTCTCCTCAGATCTTCAGTCTGCCTTCCTGTTTTGTTTTGTTTTTAAAGATTTTATGAGAGAGAGAGAGAGATTGAGAGCACGCGCGTGCATGAACAGGGGGAAGGGCAAGGGTGGAAGGGGGGGAGAGGGAGACAGAGCGAGAGAGAAAGCATGTGAGAGCCAGAGAGCATCTCAGGCCGACCCCGTTCTGAGCGTGAGCCCCACATGGGGCTAGAATCCACGACCCTGAGATGAAACCAAGAGTCGATGCTTAACCGACTAAGCCACCCAGGTATCCCTCCTGTTTGTTTTCTAATGCTCTACACAACATGAGGCTACTTGAACTAACCAATCTCTTCCTTCCCCTACTATGGTGATTTCCCCTCCCATCCTCTTCCTCTCCTCACACTCCCTCTCAGCCACGCTGTTGCCCCAGGCTGGAATGCCCTCTGTCCCTTCAAATCCTGTCAGGCCCTGCTAACTCCACCTCCTCCAAGCCAACTCCCTCACGTCCACCTCCCTGACTGACTTCCAGTCACCTTCCTGTATGTTAAGCCCTTTTGTGGAAAATAAACAGACTCTCTAGAGTGACCTCAGTTATTAGACACTTATTGTAAGGATATACAGACATTAAGAGCCACAGGGACAGGTCTCACTGAGACCGCCCCCCCCCAAAAAAGGGTCAAGAACTGGAAGGAACCAGGATAGCCTCCAGAACTAGATTCTCTGGTCTTCTAACAGCAGCAGGACTGTGGAGTCCCTGACAGATGATGACCTCACCTTTTCTTCTCGGCTTCTTTTGCTCCTGCCACACATCTTGGGTCTCCCCTCTGCTTCCTCATAGTTTCTGCTCACTCAGAATCTGCCCAGTGGCCTCTCTCTGTCTTTCCAGCCCACAGATTAGAATGCCACTGGGCAACTCTCCCTGTCCTGGGTGTCTTTCACGCACAAATTCTTATAAAGAATCCGATTCGGTCTTTACACTGGGCTGAGGCCTTCACAGCAGACCACGATGCTTGTCAGACTATTGCTACCTTAGGGTCAGGGGCTCTTCTTGACCCAGTCAACTGTGGCTAAGACAGAAAGGTAAGGGGAGAAGTTGCATTAGTTAGGAACATGGCCATTTTTAACAAACAGTCTAGGCTGCTTCCCTCAGCAGAAACTGGATTTTTTAGAAGGGGCTACAGGCACAGCAGACATGTTTACTCGTCTCTCTGGCAAATGGCTTTTCTTCATATCTCTAATACACTTATAGTAATATGCATTCCTAGCAAGGCCTGGCCATGGATGACAGAGCACTGCATACAATTCAACAGTCACGTCATGCCTATTTGTCCTGATACTGCACCTAGCTAGGTGGTGCCAGAGAACCCAGAACCACAGGACTGTCATGGAGGAACTTCACCAGAGGAGAGACTTACGTTCTCACGGGTGTACGCCAGCGGGTAGAAACATTCACACACAGTTCTCATAGAGCAGTTCTCCAACTTTTTGGTCTTAGGGTCCCTTTACACTCTTCAAAATTGCAGATCACCAATGGCTTCTGTTTATTTGGCTTCATCTATTGATATATCATTAAAAATTAAAACAGAAGTTTTGAGAATACTTACTAATGCATTAAAAATGTAACGGATAAATCCATTAAATCTCAACAAAAGTGACATTTTACGAAAAACAACTGTTTTCTAAACCAAAACAAAAAACTCAGTGAGAAGACTGGATTCACATTTTTTCTAAATCTCCTTAATGTCAAGTCTTTGCAAATCTCTAATAGAAGACAGCTGGATTCTCTTTTCTGCTTCGGAGTTCAGTCGGCTGTGATACGTTATCTGGGCTGTCACAGATGAAGCAAGTCCAACCTCACACAGATATAGACGGAAAGCCTTTACAGGTAACAGTGGCTATTTTTCTTTGGTACTACACCAAAACTTAACAAGTGATGATTTCTTAAAGGTTAGCTCAAACCCTCTCAATGAACATTTCACACTCTGCTACATTAAAACTGATTCATCTATCCTGCATTTGAATAGAACTTTTACTCACGCAGGGTGTGTAGCATGTTGGTTACTGAGAAATACGGGTTCACTGAATCACCCAGGTTTTCCAAACGCTGACACATTTCATCACACAACATCAAAAGAGCCCACTCGTTAACATCACCACGGGTCTCACCGGAAAATCATTCAGTATACTCTCTTGAAATAATCTCTGGGCAGCTGTCAAGCTGATGGTAGCAGATACAAGTTCTTTACAATTCCAATTTTTGCTTGAAAGGTAGAATTTTATCACGGGCAACAAATACTGACAGCTGTTTCTCTTGAAGTGACAGCCTGGCTTTGTTCTTTTTCGAGAAACTGTCCGACAAAGACCCAAGTGTGAATAGTCAGAGTTTGTCTACCATTCTTTCAAGTAAAAATGGGGTTAGTTCAGCTTGCAGCTCAAATAATCGCACAAGTGTTTTTCCTGGAGACAATCATCACTTTATTATCAGAAGAGCTTTATTCTCCCAGTTGTGTCATACAGAATATGAAAAGATGTGCCTTCGAGGGTTGAGACTTAACAGAGTTAATCATTTTTACTGCTTCAAGGACACACTTATGTGAAAATGGCTTTTAAAAAAAGCCATTTTTTTTTTTTAAACTGGGAGTGTGGGATAGTGAGGAATGTGGGCATTAGTACTATTTGGTGCCACTGCCTTATTACTGATAAGGCACCAAGAGTTTTAGCCTCATTGCTTTGCATCATTCCAAATGTCAATATGATGAAAAAGTCAAATAATATTTTAATATTATAAAAATAAATTCAACTTTGTAGACACCCTGAAAGGATCTTGAGGCTCCCAGGACCTTTGAACCACACCTTGAAAAACACTGTTCAAAAAAGTGCTTAATAAATATTCCTGAATCCCTAGATGAAAGAATAGACCCTCATATTAAGCATGAGGTTCTGGAAAGGTTTAACGGATGAGATACCTTTCCAGTGGGATCATCAAGACCGCATAGGATGTTTAAAGGTACAGGAGGGTGGGAGGAGCACAAGCAAGGGTAGAGCTGGAAATACGCAGGGAAGCTTCCTAGAGCAGAAGCAGAAGCAAACAAACGCAAGTTTAGATGAGCAGCATCTTACATGTGGCAAAGCACGGCCATGCCCCCCCATCTCCGCCCATTCCCCCACAACAGCCCAGCGAGATGGGTGTTGTCAACATCCCTGTTGTGCAGGGAAATGGAGGTCTGCAGCTCCTTGAAGGCAGGGACTAGACTTGCTTTCCTCATAATGAAGACTGGAAATACTCACACGGTGACCAGCATGCCAAAGGCACGTAATAAGTATTCACTGAATTAAATGAAGCCATGAGGCTCACAGAAATTCGTTATCTGCTCAGGATCACACAGCCAGGAAGTGGTGGCTCAGGACCAGACCCAGGTCTTCCGGCACCAGATCCCACGTCGTTCCCACCATGCCCTCACATCTTCAAAGTGACAGAAAGCAGGGTCAGGCTGTGGGGGGCTTGGGTATCAGCACAAGTGGTTTATGAACCAAGCAATTTGGGGTAAGGGAGCTACCTGATCATATTTTGCTGCACAGAACGAAACAGCAGGATCTGGACAGCTTGGAGTAGAGAGGGGCAGGAGGAGAGACCAATCTGGACCCTGTTTTCGTGATCTAAGTGAAAAGACAGTTGAGGGTGGGGGGGTGTCAGACCTCACAGACGTCCCCTAATTCTGACACTTGACTGTTACCCTTCCCGTATGACCCTTACTTTCTTTATCTGTAGAACCGGATAATAATATATAATTTCATAGAATTATTGTGAATATTAAATGAAAAAACGCACACAAAGCAACCAGCACAGTTCTTGGCTCAATAAATATTCGCTACGAGAAAGGTAGGCAGGCTGAGAGGGAAAGAGGAAGGAAGGAAAAGGTGGAGGGAGGAAAAAGGGAGAGAAGGAAATGTTTGTTGAATGCCTAAGTGAACCTGGGCAGTGCCAGGGGGAGAGCTAATCTATAAGCCCTGCTGTGGTTTCCTAACTAGAGAATATAAAGGAAGCATCAGCTCATTCTAAGGTTTCAAGCCTGGGTGACCAGAAGCATGAGCAGACACGCGGGTGGCCAGAGGGCATCCAAATGGAGGTGCCGAGGAAGCTGGTGCTATGACGCCAAAGGGCCAGCCTTCCAACAAAGATCAGGAGGTCCTCTGGGGAGACAGAATGGACAGTCAGGGAAGGGCACAAAGGATCAAGTAATGTCTCTGGGACATTTAAGGGAGGGCAAATGGGAAAAAAAAAAAAAAAGGAGAAAACGGGATCAGAATCACACACAAGAAGGAAGTACGTGCTGAAAACCATTTTTCAATGGCTCCAAACCCTTGTCTGCAAGGCACATTTAGGTTCTAGCTCCATCTCCAGCCAGCCACTCCTGTTGCTCTGACAAACCTAACATTAGATGCTTTCATGACACCAGACTTCTGCCTACTCTGCTCTCGACGCCTGAGAGGCATTCACTGCTTCCCCAGAAGCAAACTTCTCAAAGAGTGGCACTTGTGGCACTTACTATTTTTCAGGTCACCTGTTAAGATTATGGAAAAACAAAACTACCATGGGGGAGAACAGGGCTCAAAGTGGTACACTGGAAACTCTGGTTCCATCACAGTCCCCCTGGGCCAGTCCAGCCTGCTACCTTCTTCTGCCCCACCACACATTCGCCTCTCCCCTCCCCTTTCCCAGACTCCCACTAGACCCTGCTCCTTCCGCCCACCACTCTTTGGTCTGGGTCCTGCTGTAGTAGAGTGAGGGGTGTCTCTCTCCCCCAAGACACGGTCCTGTCCTGGATGTCTCGGATGTGCTCAGTCCTGGCTGCGTGGCTGAGTGGGCCAGAAAAGCGGATACAGAAGGCGCCATGAGAAGAGCAGCAGCAGAGGACGGGATACTGTCGGCCAGAGATATGAGGAAGGACCAAAAATGACAGACACGTCCAGCAGAAATCAGTGGACTTCCCAAATGTTAGACTATTAGGGATCTAAAGCAGGCATTCTCATCTGGAGAGGTACTGCCCACTCCCTACTCTAGGGGGTGGAAATTGGTTCTTGGGGGAGAGAAATAAAAAAAATTCTTAGATATTACAATAGTTTATGGCCCTCCAAAGCTCGACCCTACCCAATAAAATCTTATTCCTCATCTCACTTTATATTGATCTCACTAGGGAAAAATTTAAGTTAAATTTAAGCTAATTAATGACACTTAATTTTTCTCCTTATGGGGTCATAACGACTAAAGGTTGAGAACCACTATCTAGAAGGTGATTCAGTAAAAGAGGTGAGAGAATGCCACCCTTAAGGATTGAATGCAGGAGATGGTGGAGGGAATAGCAGTGAGAATGGCTTTTTTCTCCTTCCCTTCATAGGTCAGCTTCTTGAACCATAACTACACTGAGCACTTACTACATGTCAGGCCCCATGTGAAGTGTTGACCATATATGGTTTTACTTTTTATCCTCACAACAATCTTATGAGGTTATGCTCCCTTTTCACAGATGCTTAGAGAATGTAGGGGGCTTACCCAAGAACCCACAAGGGGTCAGTGGTAATAGATGCAAGTTCTTAGCCCAAGTCAGACGCATTGCAGGAGTGTAATTATCCTAACTATGAGCAGAGCTGGCAGGCCTGAACACATCTGTTGGAAGAGAAAAAAAAGTTTCTGCTACATGGTAAGCTTACCCAAAATTGTTAATTGAATGAAACAGGAGAGAAGCAAAAATGCAAGTGGGAGAGGAGACAACTGATGGAGAAGGAATCCAGGCAGCAGGACACGACAGATTCCAGGAGGAAGGGCTGGCCTTGGCAAGCGACAGAGCAGGGACAGAGTGGAAGGAAACTGAGAAAGCTGGTTCAGGGCTGTGGGCCCGTGACGGGGACAGGGCCTAGGGGAGAAATCCTGTCCCCGCTGAAGGCAGACTGAATGCTTGGTGGAATCAATCAACACAATGGCATTACTTTCTCCAGCAACCTTCTTGCCTGCATCTTCTCCTTTGTAACGAGGATA
Source organism: Ailuropoda melanoleuca (assembly GCF_002007445.2). NCBI lineage: Eukaryota > Metazoa > Chordata > Mammalia > Carnivora > Ursidae > Ailuropoda > Ailuropoda melanoleuca. Next base: position 41,098,391 of record NC_048219.1, read on the forward strand.
GTAATCCATGTTTTCAGCTTCAAGTGAGACTGAATTTATCACACCTAACACTGAACCTGACACACAATAGGGAGTGAATATCATTATTTGTGTTCTCTAGAATCGGTGGTTCTGTTTTCAAAGTGTTCCCAGCCCACCAGCATCAGCATCACCTGGCAACTAGTTAGATACACAATTTTTCAAGTCTCAACACTGACTCCCCCGGGGGTGGGCCCAGCAATTTCTGTTTTAACAAAGCCTCCAGGTAGCTCTGGTGCTCACTGAAATTTGAGAACCACTGCTCTAGGGTAGTGGTTTTCAACTTTTTTTTTTTTTCTTTATAAGCAGAGGAATCCTTTGGAACAAAGGTAAAACCTGTAACTGATGGTGCTGGGCTGGCGACGCCCCACGTCCCCTCCGGGTCCTGCCTCATCCCTGTGGCCATCCCGAGGGACCGCAGAGGCAGGAAACTGTGGTTTTTGGGACAGTTACAGAAGTGCCAACTTCTGGTGGCACCACTGAAAAATCTAAAAGATGCAACACTACACCGTTCAACCACAGTTATAAGGCAAATGCTGCCGCAGTAAAATAATGCTTCCAGGGGTTCTGAGCGGTGTCTTCAGCTAAGTTACCTCACACCAGGTCACCCTCCAGAGTGACCCTCAGGACCATACCGATGACCACCCCCCCCCGGCTATTTTATACACTTGGGAGCAAGCTCCTCCCGACTGCCCAGTAGGCACCCTTCGTTGGCTTCACGGCACAGTCTGCCACCCAGAGCAGGCGGCACCCACCCACATGAGGTCAGAAGACCTACTTATTTTGTCACAGTAGAAATAGACTTTATGCCTTCATCGAAATTTAGTGACACACTTCTGAAAACAGTCAAGGCCCACCAGAGAGCTGGAGGCATGGTAGTGGAGAATCACTGCAAGGGAACAAAGTTTGAGAACCACTGACGTAGACGTGATAACTAGGGAGACAATTCTTGAGGGGGTTTATTCACTGCAGAATGCATGGGACCTCATTTTCCACATGGGACTTCTATAGGCTGATGTGAAAAAAGGAGCAAAAGGAAGAAAAGCCACAGTTCTCAAGAGAGGGGATCTGCTTTGGTTTCTCAGAGCAAATAGCAGACTTTGGAGGGATGGATGAGGGAGGGCCTAGTTAAGCAAGATTATGAAAAACTAGCACCAGTGATCAAATCTGTCATCGGTACCGAGTCTTCCAGCTCATGTTTCATACGGGCTGTGAGTTATTACTGTCTCTACTCTGACAATAAGGTTCACCTTGACTCAGAAGTTCACCAACTGTAGCATCTTAGAGAAAAGAAAACCCACCTATGACTCATATCAAAACTAAAAGTACTTCCAGACACCAAAGACTATTAAGCGGGAGGAAGAGGAGGCAGCAAAGGGATTTCCTCTCACTGATTTTCTAATTTGAGCCTCACTCAATATCATGGGGGGTCAGGGGGATGGGGGAAGGTACAGAACAGGTGCCAACTATTTCAGGTAACAGATGAAGAAACTGAGGCACAGGTGGGCTAAATGCCCTGCTAAAGTTCGCATGGCTGCTCAGTGGCAAGAACCAGGTCTGCAGTCCTACCGAGGACACAGAGAGAGAGATCGAAGTACAACCCTCTCATTTTACAGGCGAGCCACCTTTCATCCACAAAGTGGGGTGCTCAGCCCAGAGTGATTCTCCTGGTTTGGCACAAGGACAGATGTACCTGAACCATTAGAAAAGAGGGCATCTCACCTGGTGAGAATGAGGCAGAAGGGGAAGAGAGGCCTTTTTCTCCTCCTAAATGTCTCCAAAGCTGGCCCGGCCACAATGACAGCTAGGAGCCACATGTGGCTACATCAATTTTAATTTTAATTAAAATCAAATAAAGCAAAAAATCCAACTGCTCAGTTACACTAGTTACATTCCAAGTACTCGAGAGACACATGCAGCTGGACTGAACGTGTCCATCGCTGTGGAAAGTTCTACTGCACAGAGTTGCTCTAAAGGACACCCTTTATGACAAGGGTGTAGCTGGACCTGGAATCAGGAGTCCCAGGGATGCCACTATTAGTCCTAGGAACTCAGGCAAATCTCTGGGCTTCAGTTTCCTGATCTGTAAAAGGCAGAAGTTGGACTCCAAGATTGCAGTGGCCCCTTTCAGCTCTAACGTCCCCTGATTCTGCACCTCGAACTCCAGAGGGCACGCTTCTGACTACCCACGCTTCTTTCCTAGGACTTCCACACTGGCCCTGTATCAAATTAGATCAGGAGAATAAGGCACTTCGACTTTATTATTTCCTGCAGGAACACAATCACTGAGTAAGAATGAAACGGCATCCTTCTAATCATTTCAAGAGTTAAAATAAGAAAGGGCCACAAGAACAATCTCTCCAAATATTCCCTAGGAATAACTGCTGAAGATACTAAGGACTCCCCCCCCACCCACCGCCGCCACCCCCCAGGGTTCCTCACCTAAGGATCTACACGACAAATGTGCTGGACTTTAGGGGAGAAAAAAATAGATTCCTACAGAAAACTGATACAGTTCTTTTCACCACAGAATGAAAACTACACTGTTCACTGTGATTTTGGGGGGGTGGGCTGGCTCCTCAGAGATCAGATGCTTGGGCATCAGTCGGCGCCCGGGCACAAGGCCCCTCCCCCAGCACCCCGGGGCGAGGCGGTCTCCTCACGAAGCTCCTGATCCCTTCCTGGGTCCAGCTCTACCTGAGCATCTACTTTCTGCAGACGACACACCTAACACATTTTGAAAGTACAGCTAGAACACTAACCTGTTTAAAAAAACACCAAACAGTTCAATGATCTTTCCACTATTCCAGATCGTAGAAATAGAAATTTGGAGTACCGTGAGGATTAAAAAAAACAAAAACAAAAAACAAAAAACGCGCACCTCAAATCCTGGAGCTGGACAGAATTACTTATGCTGCCAGAATCCGCAGAAGGCTGGCTCTGGCTCGGGGAGCTCCTCACCAGCGGCTCCATCAGCCCATCCAATTATGTTAATTAAACTCCAATTAATTACAATAACAATGGCAAACATTTACTGGGCTTCTAGTTAACTCAGTGCCCAGGCCCAGCTCTCAGCTCTTCACATGTATCAACTGCCTTATGCCGCATGGTAGCTCCAGCAAGAAGTAGCTCCATTTTCCAGGAAAGTAAACCGAGGCAGTGAAAGATTAAATAACTTGTTCAAGGTCACACAGTAGCAAGTGGCAGAGCCCAGACTGAGATCCACCGGTCAGGCTCCTGCCCTCTGCCACTACAGGACCCCTCTTTTCAATACGCACAATGAACACTGTCTCACCTTATAAGGTCTAAATTTCAAAACACCTGCAGGAAATATTGCAAAAACACGCAAGCCAAGTTAAAAAAAAAAAATTGTACTTGCTTAGCAAACACAGGTTCCAGATTTGTCCTCTGGCACGCTTTGCAGACTGCCAGCCCTGAGCCCTTCCTGAAATCCCAGAGAATGCCAACCCTTTAATTTTGTCACTTTTCCAACATTTACTCTAAACTCCCTCGGCATTGTTTTTTCTGGTAAAATTACCAAAACACTACGTTCAGTGCGATCATCAACCAAAGGCGTATTAACAATCAGCAAAACTGTTCCTACCTATGAAGCCCCACCTGTAACAGGGCAAGTCACAAATGATAAAAAGACAACTGAGTTGGGAACTGATAATTCCTGTCTTTGCAGCTGTTATGAGCCAGTTTAAAAACAAATTTGCATGAGTAATTGCTAGGCTTTTTCTAAACACAGTACCTGCCAGGAAGTAGTTCCACTCTCTCCCCTCTGGACTTTCTGTCCTTCATGGAGATGCTGGCTCTGCAAGCCCCTGGTCTTACAATGCTTTTATGATTTCTATGCTTATCAGGACAATCTTCTGTGAACAATAAAGGTCTCTTAAAGGTATCAGAAAATGAACACTTATTGAGTTATGTGCATTTTTTTTTTTTTTAATAGTAGAGGACAGCATGGTATGGTCGAGCAGGCACAAGTGTGAATTCGGGCTGTGCAGCCTTGGGCAAGTTACTGAACCTTTCTGAGTCATAGTTTTCTCTTCCATAAAATGAACTAATTATATTTTATAGCTTGTAATGGCTGGCCAAAAGCTGGCACAGAAAAGTTCCTCTCCTTTCCTTTCCATCATCAAAGTTATAAAAAGTGAAATTAGTCTTAAAACCGAGATGTACTCTTGAGATTTCATTTTTCATTTTTGTTCAGTTTAAGACCATAAAAGTTCTTGAGGGACCACCAGTTTCAGTTATTTCTGGAAAGTGTTAACCATACAGAAGGCTTCTAGCCTCCAGAGCAAATGGGGAAAATCTATGGATTTCTAGGTGGAATGGACATTCAATCCCAACCATCTAAGCACAACAAAACTGTGTTTGTATCTAGCAAAACAAACCCACAAATCATTTCTATGAATGTAAATGTTATAGGTAACCTTCCTTCACCATTTCTCCTTTCCCTGATAAAAATGTGCTACTTGGACATAAAACAAAACTTATGCTGACCACTAAAACCATTTCTAGTCAAAATTCAAGAGCCTATGTATGCCCCTCAAAAACAACTACTTGCTCTTAGGCTCCATACGGTGAGCCTGGGCGTGAGTGACACTGATGTCACAGAATGCCAGGTTTCAGCCTTCCCAAGAAAACTGCCATGAGGTGGTGTGTGTGACCTGCCAGAGAGATAGAACGGCCTTGGTCAGGTCCCCTTTGGCACCAGTGCTCCTTGTTCCCGGAGTTACTGTGCTGTTACCCTGTGGGTGACCGTCAAAATGGGAACAGTGACATTTACCCTCCAAGGACAGTCCTTGTTATTTTTACCTAACGGAATACACCAATAATTTCTTCATATGTAGGAAGAGATTTTTGTTTTTTAAGGGATGGCTTAGATGGCTCAAGCGTGGAGAGCTCATTGTGTTTCGAGGAAGGGGACACACAGAGAGGATGTGTGCGCAAGGGCTGCTCCCAAACCCCATAATGAGACGAGGACGATGAGCCAGAGTCTCTCAAGACTCACAGGTGGCCGCATCACGACTTCCCCACAGTGTCAATTATCTGCCCTGCAGACTGAGCGTTAACTCGGGCAGTGAGAAGGCCATCCTCCTGGTGCTCCCCACCCTTGACTGTGGCCTGGACCCACCTGGGAGCTTTCCACCGCCCTCCGGGGCCCAGGCCAGAGGGGCTGACCTCCGGGGCTGGGTGCAGCCAGGGGTTCATGATTGTCAAAATCACTCCACAGCTGATTCTAACATGCAGACAAGTTCACAAGTCACCACCCTGGTCTCTTCTCTCTCAAGGCTGCCTAAGCCACCAGATCCTGTTCTCTCTGAGAACTTTTTTTTCTTTTTTTCTAACAAAAGAGAGAGAGAGAGAAAGATAACGCTATTTAAAGATAAGCTAAAATCCTAAATTTTAAACTTTTCTTAAGATAAAAGTTCAAGGTCAGAACTTGGTATGACTTCATCCCCTTGCCCTGCTTCCATAAAAAGATTACAACGCAGTCTAAGAGATTAGAGCACAGAATATATTCCCAAGCAGAGCAGAGTGTGAAGGGAACCCCCTTCAAAGAGAGTGGGGAAAAAAGTACATTAAGGTGTTTGCGGAGAGGGGAAAAAATCAAAATTATCAGCTTCATTGCCCTTTGAATATCCTTCCTATACCTTTCCTAAGTCTCCAACTGCCTGACTCCGCTGGGCTCCTCCTCCTTGGCTTAGCTCTATGGCCTTCCTCACAAATTACTCACTCCTAGGCACGCTCCCCGCTCCTGCTTCCATCCTCCTGCAGTTTTCTGCCTCCAGCTCAGATGACCTCTGTCCCCCACCCTCCACCCCAGATTTCCAGTTGTGCCCTCACCGTGGAGAGTGTGACCCATAAATACCAGTGGGGCAGCAACCCTCCAGGCAGGTGGGGAGGGAGGGTGTCTTGAGGTTCTCTGGGCCCGGATCCTGCCCACTCAGCCAAACTGGTATAGGCGGGGCCAGGTGAGAAGCAGTTCTTACCCTGGCCAGCACCCAGACAGACCCCCAGCTCGCAGGGTAGATTTGACAAGGCTGCACAAAGCAGGGAAACAAGAGGTGTGGGGTTCTCATCTCACCTCCGCCCTTAGCTAGCTCCATGACCTAGGGCAAGTAATAGCAACATTATAGAGAGAGCCTCAGTTTCCCCACCTATAAAGAGGGAATTAATGTTTGACCAGTGTATTAGTCCATTTGGGCTGTTGTAACAAAAATACCACCGACTGTGTGGCTTAAGCAACAAACATTTACTTCGCAGTGTTACGGAGGCTGGAAGTCCAAGGTCAAGGTTGCCAGTGCATTCAGTGAGGTTCAAAAATGGCCATTTCTCATTGTGTCCTCAATGGTGGCGGGCAAGACACTTCATCTTACTCATGAGAGCTCTGCCCCCATGACCTAATCAATTCCCAAAGGCCTCACCTCTTAACACCATTATTTTGGGGGTTAGAATTTCAACACCTGGATTTTGGAGGAGACACATCAGTCCATAACAATCAGACTCCTCACAAAGCCTTTTGAAAAGACATGCTCAAAATTAGATTCTAATACAATGTAAATTCTCTAAACATTGAGTCTTCTGTACACCGGACACTGACTGCCTGTCTCTGGCAGGTAAAGCTGCATAATTCAACATTGTAATTATTTAACAGTATATCTCTGGGAATCCAGACAAGAAAAAATTTAAATATGTCCCGAGAGGCAGACAGAGAAGAGAGCAAAAAGGTGACGGCAAGAGTAATAGCATCTACCATTTATGAAGCTGTCTATGGCAGCTCTCCTAAGCACACCACGTATACAAGAACTTCAGGGGAGCCTCAAAACATCCTTGTGAGGTAGACAGGGACTGCTGCCCTCACTTTATAGATGAGGAATCTGAAATTCAGAGCATGTTATGGTCTGAATGTGTGTGTCCCCTCAAAACTCACATTGAGATCCTAAACCCAATGCAATGGTCATCGGAGGTGGGGCCTTTGGGAGGTGACTGGGTCACAAGGGTGGAGGCTTCAGGAATGGGATTCATGCTCTCCTAACAGAGAACTCCCCGCCTCCCGTCTTGTGAGGAGTCAGTGAGAAGACAGCCGTCTATGAACCAGGAAGCAGGCGCTCATCAGACACTGAACACTAAGGCCAGGGTCTTAATCTTGGCCTTCCCAGCCTTCAGAACTGAGAGGAATACGTTTGTCATTGATAAGCCACCTTGTCCATAGTATTGTGACAGCAAACTGAACAGACTAAGAGAGGTAGTCACTCAAAGTCACATGATTGGTGAGTGGCACAGCTAGGCTTTGGCCCTGGACTTGACCTCAAGATCTGTGTCTTCACCTTTCGATGACAATGCAGCTACTTTAACTGTGACACCATTCTGACTTCCCCACGCCCCCTTACACTGCTCTGTCCTTCCACACTTAACTGGCATTGCTATGGAACACTCCTATCCGAGGGCTGTTAGCTATTTCTTCTGTGTCTACTGCCCCCAGTAGCTTATGGTCCTTGAGGGCAGGATGAAAGTACAGCAAATGCCTCATAAACTGCTGGTATGTAATAAACGTTTTCTTAATGGGTAAAACAATGAAATTATGCTAGATTTCAAAAGACAGGCAGGAATTTACTGAGTAGTTTGAGGGAAACTTTTTCAAAAGCAGAAGCAGTACCTTCTTCATACTTATGTCCCCGGAGAATGACACTTGAGAAATGTGTGATACACTCCTGGCCGAGGAACAATGGGAAGCCACTCAGAGAGATTTAACGCTCCACAGTGAGTACAGGTAACTTGGCCGTGTGAGTGGATCAACTGCACAGGGCCTGTGGGAACACAGACATGCTTCTCAAACCATCTGTGGAGAGAGATCAGCTTTTTGGTTTTATTTCCAATCCATCATGGACCCATACCTGGATAAAATGCACTAAAAACGAACTGCTAGAAAAATGAAATATAAAATGCAGGTCCAATTTTGTATTAGATTCAAGAGACGTAAAATGCCTGTCAAAATGCTATGCAGATGTCTAAATATGTGCTCTTCATGGGGGCACTTCTCCAGCTGCAGCTCCTCAGCGAAGAGCTCTGTCTGCAGACCCCGAGCTGCAGGGCCCTGGGACGGGAGCGGGGAGCAGCAGGGAAGGTGAGCTCCAGTCCTGCCATCAAACACTGGTGGCTAACAATGTTCACTGAGGGCTCTCTGCTCCACACATATTAACTCACTTCACCCACAACCTATCTGTGTGGTAGGTGCTAGTATCAGTCCCATTTTAGAGATGGGGAGAGACACACCGCAAATAAACAAAGTTGTCTAAGATTCCAGAGCCTGCAAGAAGCACAGCCGGGCCTTGAACCTGGACACCATGAACCCACAACCACTAGCCTGGGATGCCTCAGGGGGACTGCGAGATAGGAAGTGCCATATTTAGACTGAAGTTTTAGGAAAATCACCCTGGGGGTGGCAGGAAGGGTTGAGGGCAGTTCGGAAGCCATGGCAACCACCCAGGTGAGAGGCAGTGCCCTAAGGAGCAGGCTGTGGGCTGGTCAGGAGGCGGATGTGGCAGGCACGGGTGGGGGCCAGGAGTGTCCCAGCTGCAGGCAGGTGAGGAGGAGAGAGGGGTTCCAGGTGTCCTGGTTCAGAGCCTGGCATCCTGGGTGGAGAAGTTTTGACCCAAGTTAGAGAAGGCAGGAAGAAGAGCAGGTTTTGAGGGGGAGACAAGAATACTGGTTTTCGACGTCTATGTGAATTTCAAGAGCCCAAGACAGACAACCGGCAGATACACCTTGGGAAAATTCTAGAGATAATGATCTCAGAGTAGTTTACTGAATTCAGGTAGCTACTACTTATGCTCCAGTTCTGCTCAATCACTCTCCTCCCTTTCTCTTTTCCCCTTTGTCCTGGTTACACTTAAAATAGTTTAAAAAGCAGAAATGCCCCAATGCTAAACTCTCCTCCCTTTGAACACCATGCACAGTATGTAAAAGGGATCTGGTCCCCAATTACAGTTGATAAGGAGAGAGGGGGGAGCCACGCCACCAATTCTCAACACCAGCTGGGTGTCCCACAACTCAACTCAGCTCTGACACTGGGTAGCTAGAGATGGCATCCGATTCCACAGATTAAGGGTTCAGTCCTACAAGACCACCCTACTCGGCCCGGCCCCTTCACACCCAAGTCTCAAGTCCACAGATCACCCGTACTTCTGAAACCCAGGCTACAGAGCCAAGGTTTCCACGACACCTTCCTTGTGTCTGACTCCTTTGTGAGGGTGCTCAAAGAACTCAACTCATTGTACTTACTAGATTCGGGTTTATTGTAACAGGCTACGACTCAGGAATAGCCCTATGTAAGAGATGCATCGGGCAGGGTGTGGGGAAGGGCGCTGAGCTTCCCAGATGAGCGCCGCTCCCTGCATCTCCAGGTGTCCGCCTACCAGAAACTATCCTAACCTCCTCCTCTGCGGCTTTTATGGAGGTGTCATTACACAGACACAATTGATTAAATTACTAACCAGTGGTCACTGATTCAAACTCCAGCCCTTCTCCCCTCCTGGGAGGTCAGAGGGGCGGGACTGAAAGTTCCAATTTTCTACACGTGAGGTTAGTTCCCCTGGTAACCAGCTCCCATCCTTAGGTGGGGCTCAAAAGTCACCTCATTAACATAACAATATTAACATAACATAACAAGGTTTAGCACTCTCACCACTTAAAAAAATTCCAAGAGTTTCAGGAACTTGGTGCCTGGAAAGGCATGAACCATATATATTCTTCTCATTATAAATCACAGTATTGCTCATAGCTGTACCCCCGGGATAGGTAACTGACAGATACCTATCGAATGGAAAAGGATCACTTGTGTACGTATTAAAAACTGAAAAAGGATGAACAGACAGGACCTCAATGATCTAAACCATTAATAGCAAAGAAACATAAGTACAAGACAGACATGCCACAGGGCAATGTCTCTTTCTCCATCTCATAAACCTGGTGGTCACCTCTCACTGTTGCACTTTCCACACGGTACCACCAGGGACTATGGGACAGGTAACATGGCGCCATGGAGAGCACTGACTTCAGAGTCAGACAGACCTGGCTTCAACGCAAGATGCCACCACCACTTCCTACTAGCTCTTACGCGGTATTCAACCTCTCCGAACTTGCTTCCTCAACCTGTAAATAAAGCCAGTATCACGCACCTCAGAAGGCTACTGCGAGGTGAGAATAATCGTATGCAAAGCTCCTAGCACATCACTGTCGTCAAATTAATTGCTGGAACTCTGTTTTCTCCCAATCAGACCCAAATGCACTTAACTGTGAATAACTTCAACTGAAATTAAAGATGATAGGTTTAATGCACGCAGTATGATCCTAATATTAATTATAACAACACTCCTGAATACCTGAGCACTTGCTGTTAACACACTGAATGTTTCTTTCTATTCATCAGCAGCTCCTTTATTCCTAAGCTAAAGACAGTATTTCATCAATTCTAAGAAGCATATTCTGTTTACATCCCTGATACTGGGATGACTCTCTGAGTAGGCAGAATGGTCCCCCAAAGATGCCTATGTCCCAATCCCTGGAATCTGTGACTATATTACATGGCAAGAGACTTCGCAACTATAATTAAGGTTACAGACCTTAATATGGGGTGGGGTGCACATGCATAGTCTGGATTATCCCAGTGGGCCCCAATGAATCAAATGATCCCTTCAAAACAGAACTTTCTCTGGCTGGAGGCAAAGAGGAAGCAGAAGGAGACCTTAAAGAGATTCCAGGCATGAGGACTTGTCATGCTATTGCTGGCTCTGAGAAGTGAGGTCCACATACAAGGACTACAGAGAGGTCTCTAAGAGCTGACAGTGGCCCCCAGCTGACGACCAGCAAGGAGACAGAGACCTCAGTCCGACAACTGGAAGGAACTGGATTCTACCAACCATCTCAATGACCCTACAGATGGATTCTTCCCAGAGCCTCCCAATAAGATCTAGCACTTGTAAAACCCACGGCAACCAGCCAGACCCATGCCAACTTTTGACCCACAGAACCGTGAGATAACACATGTGTGCTATTTTAAGCTCTATTATGGCAGCCACAGGAAACTAATAAAGTCTCAAGGGTGATGAGGGTGGCCGTGGGTTATAGTTGAATCAACAGCAGTATTTTCTTATTGGCATACAGAATAATGGCAAGTCCCAAAACTGAGGGCAACTTGAATTTGTCAAAATATGGTGTGTTATCATCTCTATGCTGCAAATAGGCAGAGACTCTAAGAAGTCAGGTGACTTGCCCAGGTGATTCAGACTGCAAGCCTGAGCTCTAAACCATCACGCATACTATAAGAGAGTGCATAAGAGTGAAGGAATCCTGCTCAAAGACCAGGCCAGGAATGGCTAGCATGACACCCCCCTGCCTGCGGCAGGCCCACGTCTGACATGGATCCCTATCGCGCACAGCTCACTGCAAAGACCCAGTCAGGTCCAGAAGGTACCTGCCCTCAGCAGCATTCGTTCACCCACTGTGGATGGAGCACGTCAAGGTGCTAGGTAACCTTCTAGGTACTGGGGACAGAGCAGTGGACCAAAAGCCTGTCCTCATGGAGGTGACACGGTAGCGGGGGAGGCCAGCACTACGTCAACAGAGGGAAGTACTAGAAGGAAAACTAAAAAGCATCCAGAGAACCGAAAAGTCCCCTTCACAAATTATGATCATCGGCACCCTCAGGCAGCGGAAAGGGAACACTGGGCCCTGGAGCAGCAGGTCCTCCTTTCCGGAGCTTTCATGGGCCTCTACCACACGTGCAAGCTCTGCGAAAGAGAGTCTGTTGCTGATATGGGGTTAGTTTAGCTTTTCTTTTTTCTTTCTTTCTTTCTTTTTCTTTTTTTTTTTTTTGGACAGAGACGTAGGCTAACTCTATACAGGACTGCCTCATATGATTCTAAACCAAAAAACCCACAGTCATCCTTTTTGCTAAACCACAATTTCTCTCTCTTTGGATGGATTTCATTTTTTAAAAGATGAAAATTAACTTTATGTGAACCTATCATCCCTGGAGCTGACAGAAAGAACCCGTCAAGAAGAAAGACGATGCTGTGCAACTCCAGCCCTTCACCCCTCTCCGAATCCTGAACTCCGGCTGGTCTCCCTGGTCTCCTCACATTGCACTTTTACTTTCCTCTCTTTCACTCTGGACGGAGAGTGGAACAGCTCTCTGATGCTGAAGTCAAAGGGAGAACAGGAGCCCAATTCAGTGGGTAAACAACCAAAAAAAAGCGGCACGTAGAGCCTTTCAGGAGATACACATCAACAGAAAACTCCAGATTTCCTAAAAGATCTCGCAGGAAATGCCACTGGAATTTATATATTCTCAATCTCTTCTCCTGTTTTTGTTTGAGAGGGAGAAATTCTAGACTAGAAGATCATCCTTATAATGGTTTTGGAGAAGCCCCAGTTTAATAATACCATTAGCCGAAAACTATTTATAAATCAGACATTAGCAACTGGCATAAAACCCTACTTTCCACTTCTCTCAATTTTGCACTGACAATTTGGCAGCCCCCTCTACCCTTAGGCCCAAAAGAGCCATCACATTCTTAAGTCTGTATTTAAGAGATCCTGACAGCAATGTAGGCAAGAGGCTGGTTTCCGGAGGAAAGGTCAATAAATGCCCACAGGAGGATGGACAGGCTCAGACAGCGTACAGGGAAAATGTACGAGGCCCCAAACCTCCACTTCTCTCATCATTCGAAGAATCTAAAAAACTCCAAGTTACCATTTCTCACCAACCAGATTAGCAAAAATAGAAAGAGCTGACACACTTCTTGCTGGTGGGGCTGTGGGGGAAAGGCCATCCAGTGTGTTTGCCGGTAAGAAGGCAAAATGAGTCAACCCCTCTGGAGGGGGATTACAGGGCCCTTTGATTCAGCAGGCTCACTTCTGGGAATCGGGCCTTTAGGTACACCTGCACAAAGGCAAAATGACCTATTACACCTTTATCTGCGGCAGCACTGTTTGTCATAGCAAAAGACTGGAAACAATCCAAAAGTCTGGCAATAGGGGATTGGTTGAATAAACTATGCGACATCCACACAGTGACAAAAAAATGTGCTGTTAGAGAGAGACAGAGATCTCTGTGTGCTGAGAGAGATCTCCACGACATACTACCAATACGCACACACACACATATATATTTGCTGCATTTACCAGTTGGAACCTACAGAGTGTGGGAAAGACTTCGATGAGGAAGGGGTGGAGCAAGGTCTCTCAGTGCTTACTTTTATATATGGTTATGAGAGTTTGGGGGACCAGATAATATAAATACATGATCTATTTAAAATAATGAAGAGGGGTGAGATCTCATGGTCTCAAGCTCCACACTTGCGTGTGAAGCTCACTAAAAAACAAAACAAACAACTGAAAAGGTTGTACAAGCCATTATTCACATGAGTGTGAAGAAGACGACCAGACCAGCCTGGAAGACGCCTAGTGAAGGAGAAATTTGGCTCTGAAGGGGTCTGGGAAATCTGCACAGAGGCCGGTGAGTTCCCACAGGAACATCAGTAAATGAGAGAAACCTCAGTCCAGAGTTTGGGTGTGCACAGCGAGCCTGGAGAGGTCGATCTCTGCCCTGTCTCACATCACCTGCTGGGTGGGGGTGGGGGGCGTCCCTGCGGCCCCTGATATTTATTGCAGCCAGAAGAAAGTCAGAGAACTGTGGGCAAATGGGAGGTAAGGACAGAAAGGCCAAGATTACCTCCCAGGCAACATGCCAGGGGCATTTATTTGTTTTCTCAATTTGGACAGTAATGGCGGAAGCATGCTGCTCATCACACATTTATGTTAAGGAAAAAAAAAAAAAAGAGGGCAACGCATGTACCAGGATATTCCGCTTAATTCAACAGAAAGAAATTCCTGAAAATTTGAACCTCCTGGAATTTTGCAAAATCAAACCATAACTGTAAGTACAATAGGTGAGTCTGCTATCTAAAGAAACTCAGTAGGGAATCCTGCTATTTCTGCTTTGGGAATCCGAGTTTGCCTGAAGAAGGCTGCAGTAACCAAGATAAAATGCCAAAGGCATTTACA
>NC_048219.1:41112594-41124103 GCF_002007445.2 Ailuropoda melanoleuca
ACCCCCACCAAGCTCCCCCCCACCAAGCTCTGCCGTCCCTCCATAAAGGTGCAGAAGGCCAAAGTCCTAAGTACAAACCAGCACCCCTATTCCTCAGAACTACTCTCTTAGCAGTTTGATCAATTCAACATGACTGGTCCTACCTGCTGTACGATCGCCGCCTCTCGGGAGAGCTGCCAGGAAGAGGAAGTGAGTTCTGAGAGTAGGCTTTCTAAAGGATCAACTTAAAAGAGAAAGTATGCAAGAAGTGCCAGCTGGCATGGAGGGGGCACAAACTCCTTTCTTAGTTTTTGGTAGCTTTAGCCATAAGGTTCTCCCCCTCTTACCATACACTAGAAAAATCATTTTGTACGAGCAGTTGCTCATAGGTAAGTTCCAAAGGCTCCTGCAGCCACTGTTCTTTGCATGCTGCTCGCCCCCTCCCCAGGGAAGGGCCCAAGCTGATCAATAAATCACAGGAGTCCCTCTGCACATTCCCAGGAGTCACCAGTGTATTCCATGCAGCAGGCAGACGACAAAAAGGGTGCAGGGACCCCAGCATGGATCAGGCAATACTGAGCATGTTGTCGGTGTTCGACTAACAGTAAACAATATCAACAACCCCCAGACTGCTGGTCTTTACCTGCCCTTTAGGAAATGGAAGAGGAAGAAACCCATCACAGGGCACTTGCACCCCTGAATGTGCATTTCCTAGCACAATCAATTTTACTGATTTGATTAAAAAAAGAACACTGGCTCATGTACTTTACGGACACACACTACAGAGAACATGGTTACATTGCTTCATTCCACTGGCGTTTATTAAACGCCTACTATGTGCCAGACTCTGCCGGCTCATGGCATTTAGAGGTTATTGCTTCTGAAGAGGCCTGTGAGAGGCAGAGCTACTGCCAGCCGCATTGTCCCCTTGTGTGAGAAGAAAGCAACCCCTCCAAGTGGACCCAGCCCTGCAGATTTGCTGGCATCAGAAAGAAGTGCCCCTTCCTCCTGGCAGAGGCAGTTGTAACCTAGGACACGTGGTTTTTTTGAGCAGATCTGAGCCCGCACTTGTTTCTTTGGCCGGACACGCTTGTGCAGTGAACACCTGTACAAGAGTTCGAGGCAGTCCTGTCAAGAAGTCACAATTCAATACTTCTGCTACTTGGCCAGGCATCCAACTCTCCCCTGACAACTTGTCTGAGCAGCCAATCATGACCTTATACACCCCTGTGAAGCCCCATGGTCTAATGTGCAGGCCACGCTCTAATAATTCAAAAGGTTTCAGTAGTCTGGGTGCAGGACAGGCATCAAGTCTGCAGATTTCAACACTTTTCCAATTTGCCTGAGATTCAGGTTGAATAAAGCCAGTGTGATGGCTTTATATGAACAAAGTCCTCACTAAGCCTCAATAAAATCCAAGCAGCTTTTGGATTTTGATTCCTCTTTCCATCCTTAGACTTATCTAGCCCATGTTGATAGCTAAATTGTGTTGTTCCTCTGCAATAATTTTTTCTGTGAAAAGCAGACAAAATTTGAGGGCACCACAAGCTTGGGGTCTTAGTCAAAGGGTCCCGGTGAGAGCTAGGGTTTAAGGTCTGGTGCTCGGGACATTTTGGCCCATAGTATCTGCAGCTCAATAAAATCCCGATTATTCTCACAGCCATTCAGAATGAACTCTCTATACAAGTGAGCATTTCTGATGATGCCGCCCAAGTTAAACCAGAACTTACACGACTCTCCTTGGTCAAACAAAGGGGGTCCTATGTCAATTACGTGACACTGCAAGGAGAATGACCATCTATTCTGTAAGAAAGCCAAGTTTCCGCTTATAATCAATGAATGTGAAAAACTCAGAAGATTCTTAGCAACTGATTCACTAAGCAGACCTAAAAGAACTTGTTCTTTTAGCTACTAATTCTCCAGCGGAATTGAAAGTATCAAAAGTCTTAACCATCTGCAACACCCTGGCTTTTATTATACAGTAATCTTCTGAAATGCAGACCCATTAAAAGAAGACAGAAACTCTCCTTGTCAGGGGATGGCAACCAGACGCTCACACTAAGCACTTTTACGGTACCCAATAAAGTCTGACATGATACACCAAACATTTAAGTGACACTAGAAATGATTTTTAAGACTCGGCAATAAATGGAAAAATCCAGCTAGAAATAACTTTCAGTCAAATCACTCCACTCTGCCATAGGTCCAAGTCACTTGCTCACTGCTCTTCCTCACAGGGGCACAGTGGGGAGGACAGGACCTGTTGGTTATGAGGTGGTTCTAGAACAGAACTTAGCAGGCCAGTTCCTTCCTCCGTACTCTGGAGGCCTCTCTGGCAGTCCAGGCCTGGGAGAGACCGACTTCACAGAGATCACATCAGGCCTGCTGGGTCTCTGAGGCAATTCTGGAAGCTTTGACTTCTCTGACTGAAGAGGGCTAAGCCTGATGGAAAGGCACTGATAATTCTCCTCAGGTGGGTCATCTCATCCCTAAAAGGAGCCCTCTTCCCATCTTTCTCTTGGTTTGATTTATAGCTTCTAAATGGAATTCCCACTCCCCTTCCCCGCAGCCCCTTTCACCTGATGCAGCTCCAGGCCAGCTCTCAGCAGAGTGTGCCTCATGCATGGGACATGCAAGTCGGAAGCTTGCTTGGTCAAATTCTGATCTTGCCACTAAGGGACCCTCTGCTTCCTTGTCTGCGCTGTTGTGAGGACCGAGCAAGATCGTAAATGTGAAGGGCTTAGATCTGGGCCCAGGATATAGAATAGCTCAATAATGGAAGCACACACTTGTGCTGGAAGTACTTTTTATCTGTCAACCTTTCCTGTTAAACGGAGTGCACTTATGTCTTCCTCGGGACTGCCAAGGAGGCACCTGACAGTTGAAGGGGGTGTGTGCACGCAACTTGTCAATGTGGGGTCTAGACCTGAGAAGTGGCCATTTCATAAAGTCAAGGTGGGGAGACTTGGTCTGTATACAAACCTTAATTCCAAACATTTCTTAAGATGAACCTCCAGGGGCCTTTGGGTGGCTCAGTCGGTTAAGCAGTCTGCCCACCCGGATTTCTGGCTCAGGTCCTGGGATTGAGCTCCCCTCCCCCAGTTGCGCTTTGCCCTCAACAGGGAGTCACTTCAGGGTTTAATCTCCATCTGCCCCCCCCCCATGCTCTTGCTCTCTCTCTGGTAAGTAAATCTTTTAAGAAAAAAAAAAAAAAGAAGATAAACCTACAAACTTCTGAAAGGGCCTCTCTTTTACTGCTAAACAATTCTCACTACAAAGGTTTTGACATTTAAGGACCTTCAACTGCTATGCAATCTGGTGCTTTTTTCTAAAACAAAATCCTACTATTTGTAGCTAATAAACCAGCTAAAAAACTCAGTTTTTACTGAGTAGTTGTTATACAAGAAGACTTTTTATTTTATATATATATAATATATATATTATACACACAGACACACACACACACTCACCGGGGAAACTGGATAGAAAAGAGGGAAAGCACCAGAATCCCCCCATCCGCTGGTTTGTACTTTCTTCCAGATGTTCCTTCATCTGCATAAACTTTTTTTTTTACCTAGCGATAACTGTTTCTAATGCACTGTAACTGTGCACACTGCCCTCCCCCGACTTAACCTATCATAACATAGAACTTCATGGGTTAGTGTTTTATTTTTTAAGTTTCTAATAAGAAAGGAAAATGGGACTGAGATCAAGGAGAATCAATTTGAACAAATTAATGTAGCAATCCATTTCACATTTAAAAAACGCAATGGCAATTGCCTAATTATATTCTCCTACTTTGTAAGCATTGTCTGGCAGGACTTTTTACATCACTGAACTTTTTTAGATTTGGGGGAAACATTAAAATTTCCTATAGTTGTTTTCCTTGTTACAAAAGTAATACATGCTCATTATATAAAATTTAGAAAGAGAAAAGCTCAGGAAGTGATAATTTAACATTAATATTTGCTGAACATAGACTATATGCCAGTCACTATTCTAAATGCTTTAGACAGATTAACTCATTTATCCCTCACAACACGTCGTGGAAGCAGAAAGATAGGAAGCAATTTGCCTATACTCTTACACACCTAGAAGCATAAGCCAGGAATCCATCACTATGCTATGATGTTCCAGCAGTGAAAAGAATCCATAATTTTTTCAATCAAGTCCTTCACTGCTTCGGTGTACAATGTCATAGGCAAGAAACAATTCATAATAACACTGTGCCCTTTACAATTATTTAAAAATATCACAAAGCACCATTTCTGCATCTCTGTGGGACAGTGAGTAAAATGAGAAGTCATCTGTTACAGAAGCTACCATTCCCATCAGTCTAATCGCATGTACCTGATATGCGTTAGGGAAGAAACAACAGGTGCTTCAAAGGATTTGGTTTAAAGAGGGAAGCATTTTTTAAATTTTGCAATTGATTCAATAATGTGGTGAGTAGAGTCCTTGAATCAGCTGAACACTCATTCTCACAAAAGTTTACAACCAGTCGCAACACTTTTATAAAACGTTTACAAAATCCTCCCAATCATTCCTAAACACTTCTGATGGCTTATCTATTGGCACTGAACATCAGTACATGAAAAATAACTGGAAACCCCCTGGTCACATTTTTTCATACTTTAATTAAAAATCATACTTGGTTAAAGATAAATATTTCTGTCCCTGGTTTAATTTCCTACCCAGGCTAATAAACACAACTTTTTAAAATATAAACTCTCTTTAAATTTAAAATATGATTAATGAAATATTTCTGACTGCCTGGCTCTAAAAATATTATATGACTATAACTTCAGCACTAAAAGCATATTAAAGCTATTAATCCATTACTCATAATTATTCATACCACTGTGGTAGAAACATGGCACACATATGTACACAGGTATTTTATACCTCTAGATAGACAGCTCTATCTATAAAATCAGGTATCTTCTTTGGAATTTAAAATAGCTCTATCTAGCATTTCCAGAAGGCTTAAACTGCCACCTTGTAATTTATCCAATAGCTTGCCGCTAGAGTAAGCTAGAGAAGTAAAATATCTAATCATGTTGAACATTGTGTGTTAGGTGCCGTCAAAGTGTTTTGCAAAGATTGTTTCATATATTCTCATAAAAATCCTTGAGATAGAGACCACTATCACCCCCATTTTACCAATCAGACTGAAAAGATTAAATAACTAATACTTCCATCCAGGTTTGTCTGCACCGAAACGCATACTCCAAACCACTGTTAAACTGCTTCTCTTCCAAATCAGGCCTCAAAAAAATCTGACTTCCACAATTTACCTCCCTAAATTAAGCTTAAGCTGACATACAAAACTTACACAAAAAACACCCAATACAAACCTGACCATTTATCCAGAAATAAATAACATGATTCTAAATTTGAAAATTTTAATTTGTCTCAGACAGGTTTCCAACATAAAAACAAAATTAACCTGGTATTCGCGAACCACGTCCTCAAGTGTTCTGACTATGAAGGTCTTTGCTGTCATAACTGGACAAACCACCATGTCCTTCAACAAGCGAGGACAACGCAAGCCCAACACCACCAATCTCACTGCTGAGAACTAATCTTTCAAATGAGAATGGAGCCTGCTACACAGAAAGACTTAGAATATTAATCTTCTCAGTCTTGTGAAACGCAGTTTCACATTTTTATGTATTTCTACACAAATTCAAATGCTTTCGGGGTTCAAGACCTAGTGAATTACCCGGGGTTAAACACAGTAAAAATACGACCACATTTTTTATAAGGTCTAAAAACGTAGTTGTTAGACTGTTCAGCATTTTTTGGACTTAAACCAGGGTTTTATGGTGCTAGTTAACTGTTAGGGAAGCAAGGGACTCAACATTTGATCCCAGAGTCCTTTTATCACTGAAGAGTCTGTAAAATGTTTGATTACTTTTAAAAATTAAGTGTGTGAATCATATGTTTGCTTACTGAAAAAAGGGGCTTGTTAATACATACAATTTGGCCTTAAAAAAAAAAACCCAGCACCCAAAACAGCTCTTTACTTGAATGTGATTGTTTTGGCAATAGTAAAACCCAACCCTGTCATTCCTGCGTCGACTGCCTTCCTGGTTCTCCTAGGTGAGGGCCGCCATCCTGCGATAATTTATACCGAGAGCTGGGAAGCCCAGCAATGGTGCAGTGTGGACACCAGCACTTTAAAAACAAAGCCGAACTCCGCTTTTAAAGTAGAGAACACACCAACACAGACCCTGACTCTGACAACATCCAAAAGATTCATTATAGACAATCCATTCAGGCGAAGCTACAACAGCCCCAGGAAATATAAACAGTGTCCACAAAGACAGCAGGGGAGGAAAGGAAATAACTGATGGGAAGGAAGCTAATCATGTGAAGTTTGTCCAACTCCACAAGGTCTAATAAATTCCCGGTTTCCACTCGGAGCAGCCATTAAACGTGCCCCGACACGTGGGCGCAGGGGACCTCCCCTCTCCGGTTTTTGCCCATTTCCTTCTCTATAACCTTGTTTGTATACAACCACGCCCGGTCAAGGGTGACTATGAGATAACAGGCCTCATCAGTTTCTTCTCTTGGATTTCCAGTTGTCCAAAGTTTACTCCACGGCGGTATTTAACAAGAATCACGAGTTCTGCGAAAGTTATGAATGGCTTAAGTTTACAAGACACAAACATAAGGCAAAGGACAAGTGTCAGACGCCTTCAGTGACAGTGTTTTAAAGTGTTTTAAAATTAGTTTTAATTGATCTGCCCTAGCTAAAATTAAGGGGGTGTCACCCTGATCCACGTAATAAGGGTCCCAACAAGGCTTTAAAAAAAAAATTCACACAAGACTCGCGTCTGAGCCTCGACCTCCCCATACCACCTGCAAAGACAGTCTCGAGGCCACTCACTGCTGAGGGTCCCTCGCGGGACGTGTGACCTAGGTTGTCCTCTCTGACCCGCTACTTCCCCGCTAGACCCAGCGGCGAGCGGGTTCCAGGGCTGCTCGCCCGCCCGCTAGTCCCAAGAAAGAGCGGAAGAAAGTAGGAAAGAGGGGCGTGGCGCCCCGGCCGCCCCCAGATGCCTGCCCGCCTCCAGAGCCTGGCACCACCGCAAGGAAGGGTTGGGAACACCGGAGCCTTCCAACCCCAACCGAGCGTGGGGCGCACGGCCGCGGGCTGGCGAGGAACGCCGGCGAGCTGCGAGACCTTTCCTGCCGCTCCCGCCCTCATCCCAGCGGCCGCGTCCCCAGTCCTAGCCCCGCCGGACCCCCGCTTTCCCCGGCCGCGGGCCGCAGCCCGTCGAGGGCAAGCGCGCAGTCCGCCTCCGGGTCTCGGCGTCCCTCGCCCGCCCTCCCCCATCCCCTTCTCCGGCGCCCAGTGCCCCGACCAGTCCCCGCCCTCCGGGACACTCTTCCCTCCCTCCTTCCTTCCTTCCTCCCTTCCCTTGCCTCCCTCCATCTCGCTTCCCAGCACCGGGAACTCGGAGGCGGCCCCCGAACTGGCCGGCCGACGCCCCGCGCTGCGCCCCTGTGCCCGCGGGGACCGGACTCGCCACCTGCGCCCGCCGCTCGGTGCCCACTCGCCTGCCGGTGCGTTCCCCCCGCCGCCGCCGCCGCCGCCGGGGACTCGGTCTCTAAGGGCTCCTGGAGACGGCTCCGACCTCTCCTCCTGCTCCTCCGGGCGCCGGCTCCGCCTCGCTCGGGGTAGGCGGGGCGGACAGCCCGACGGGCGGGGCGGCGGCGGCCCGGGACTCCTTCCTCTGGCCCTTGGCCCTCCCTCCGGCCCAGGCACCCTGACTGTTCTGGGCTTCGGCCGCCGAACCCCTGTCGTGTCCGACCCGCCAAAGGGGAGAGGTCGGGAGCTGTAGAGCTCCACAAACGTCTGGCCGCCTTGGCCGTCCCCATGTTCCCTTCCCCAAAATCCATGGAGGCCCTGGAGTTCAAGGACTCTCGGGGGCCCCCCACTTCACAGGACCCTCCATCCGGCGGCTCTGACTCCTCCAAAGTTTCCTTCGCGTGTGAACGCCTCGCTAACCCCTATGCCAACCGTCCCCTGGGCCGCGAATGTGAGCGCTGCCAACCCCCTACACAAAAGTTAGGCTCTGCTCCAGGAATTTCTTAAGAAAACAGTCACAGTAAAATTTAAAGGGCCCTGGGGCCATGGGGAGATTTTGTTTCCCAGAAAATGAAGATAGAACTGCGGATTGTTGAATTTGAAGTGCACGCACCTATCATGAGCTTCTCCATCTCTCTCCCAGGAAATCTGTGCTTCCAAATGCCCAATACCTGGCAGAGTTCTGCATAACGAATTAATTGGATTTGGTTGGTCTTTTCTGAATGGATTCAGGGTCAGGTAGTCTGAAGAGCCACTTCCGTTTACACAGAGCTCAAACTATTCATACAAACAGTTCAAGGAACATTCACTGAGCACTTGCTGTGTGCCAAGCATTGCGCTAAAGGTGATGGAGAGACACAGAGATGAATCAGACAAGGCGCTCACCCTCAAAAGGTCCAGAAAGAGTCAAAAAGACGGATGTGCAGAAATCTTACCACTCAGCAGTCTTCCCGCTTATCCCCAGGTATCTGCTTTCTTGTTTGACAGGGTGAAGACAAAAGAGAAGGTGAGGCCAAAGTAGGTCACTTGGAACCAGTGTGGGCAGAGTCCATGCTTGAAATGGAGTCTGGTGGCATTGGTGAGGGATGTCTGTGTGCTGAGTTTCACCAACTGAAGAGAAGTGAGGCCCAGGGAAGCTTGCAGCCAAGGGCTGCAGTTAGGACATGATCTTTACTCTTACTTTCCTCCCAGCCTGCACTCAAGTATCGTTCCCAGTGAAATAATTTGACCAGGCTGCAAGAGGGATACTGCAGGTGGAGGCAGTGCTTGGATGCCTCACCCCGGGAGTGTGGTCCTGGCCACCTGCATCTCAGTGTCCGTGTACCACCGTCAGCTGCTGGATTTGCTTTGCCTCTACAAGGGACAGCTGGAAGTGCCTGGGAATTAGTGTGCCCCTGCCCCCACCCCACCCTTATCCAGTGACCGAGGAGAATGCAGGTATAAATATTATAGTCCCTTAACCCCCAGTTGGGACAATGCCAGGCTGGCTGTCTGCTGTCTACAGAGCTCCCTATGAGATTGGGCCAAATTGCATCCCCTCTTCAATGGGATTTTGCTTGTATCACATTCTTGCCTGGTCTTCTTACCCTTCTAGGTCGCACTCCCCAACCAGTGATTCCTAGGAACCCATTCTAATCAGGACCAACTACGTGATCTGCAGGGCCTCATGCAAGATAAAGAAGAATGTTCCTAACGTATCGGGAATTTCAAGCTGGCAACAGCAGAGTATTCGACCAAGTACGGGGTCCTGTGTTTCCACACAGATGTGCATGACTGTATAGATGGCACATCAGTGAAGCTGGTCGGGATGCGCTTGAGTCCTCATCGCAAGGTCTGCTTCGGGGGAGTTCCCAGCTAAGATAACAACGGTTAAAGTAAAAAATCAGCCCATCCCATGCTAGTGTACTCACCTTATGGAATACACTAGCAGTCAGCACCCCACAGCTTGGAAGGCCGCCCCTGGTAGGAGGAGGGCTTAGCTCAAGTTGTACGCAACAGGAGCTTTAGCCATCCAAGAGGGAGAACAGTTGAGAATGGTTTAGGCTCATAGGATGATGGCGCAGAAAGTCTGGGTTTTGGTGCCACTCTGAGGATACACACAAAGTGTTAATTGGGGTGGTGTTTTAGACTGAGTTACCTAGAAACACCTTACTTGAAGTTTAATTGGCAAGTAGTTAAAAAGCTACACCTCACTTGTAAGGGAGTGAGATTGGCAGGATTGGGCAGAGGAAGAAGCTACCTGTCAATGTGGTTACAGCTGGGCCTAGAGCCCAGAGGGTGCTAGAGTTTGTGGCTCTTCAGAATTAAACCAGATGGAGCCCGGGGAAGTGGGCCTTTGCAATCTTCTCCATATCTGGCATTCCTGGGAAGAGGTGTAGCCATAGGCAGAGCAGGTCCTTGAGGGCAATGCCTGCTGATGGACACAGCTGGGAATGGTCAGGAACTGATGTTTCAGGGCAGAGCAGAGGACCTGGGAGAAACTCCACAGGATCACTCCAGGCAGATGATTTCTGAGCTCTCACTCGGGCTTATAGTCAGTCAGTCATAACAGGAGTACACAGCCCAGCCCAGGAGGGCCTGACCCCTCGGTCTTCCACAAGGCCCCTGGACAATTTTTGCTTGCATTTAACCTTTCTCATACTATAAACCTATTTAATTTCCTATTTTTTTCCTTCAGACTTTTAATTTTAAAAATTTTTTTAAAAGATTTATTTTTTTAGAGAGAGAGAGAGTGCAGGGGGAGGGGCAGAGGTAGATGGAGAGAGAAACTCAAGCATACTCCATGCTGGGTGCAGAGCCTAACATGGGGCTCGATCTCACGACTCTTAATTGCACCACCTAGGTGTCCCTTAATTTTTAAGTAGGCTCCCCACCCTACTCATGACACTGGGGTCAAGGGTCACATGCTCTACAGATAGAGCCAGCCAGGCACCCCTCCTTCAAAAACACTTTTCAAAAAAAATAACAACAAAAAACCCTCTTTTTTTCTCCCCTTTCTATGTTCTGGCCCAACTATTTTCTACCCCTCCAATGGTACTAGAGACAAATAAATACAAATGAATAAAGCAATTGCCTAAGAGTAGCAGTGTAGTTATGTAAAATATACATTATGAGATGAAGCCTTTGGGATTAAGTCCTGACTTTGCCACTAACAAACTGTGAATTTGGGGCACTTAACCTTACTGGGCATTTGCTTGCCTTTAAAATAAAGAGACTGTAAAATAAATAAATAAAATAAAAATAAAAATAGATTGTAAGAGAATGGTCTCTAAGGTCCCAATTCTATGGAAATTACTTTTTTTAGAAGACATGGTTTTCTCATGGGCACCTGGGTGGCTCAGTCGGTTAAGGTTAAGTGACCGACCCCTGGACCCTTGGTTTCCCTCAAGTCAAGATCTCAGAGTCCTGGGATCAAGCTGCCTGGAGCTCCATCTCAGTGCAGAATCTGCTTGTCCCTCTCCCTGCTCCCCCCCCCACACACCCCAACACACAACCACTGGCAAGGTGCACTTTCTCTTGCTCTCTCTCTGTTTCTCAAATAAATAAATAAATAAATAAATAAAATCTTAAAAAAAAAGAGATGGTTTTCTCTGCTATATAATCCCTAATGAAGCAAGCGAGAGAAATGTTTTTATAACTCAGAACAACTGATTTTCAGTTAGTTGCAATTCATAGGTGAAGCACTACTTCTATGAACTTCTATTCTGTTTTCAATAACAACACCCTAACGAAAGAGAAAGAGGGGCGCCTGGGTGGCACAGCGGTTAAGCCTCTGCCTTTGGCTCAGGGCGTGATCCCAGCGTTATGGGATCGAGCCCCACATCAGGCTCCTCTGCTGGAAGCCTGCTTCTTCCTCTCCCACTCCCCCTGCTTGTGTTCCCTCTCTCGCTGGCTGTCTCTATCTCTGTCAAATAAATAAATAAAATCTAA
>NC_048219.1:41124254-41285257 GCF_002007445.2 Ailuropoda melanoleuca
TTCTTTTATCCTTTTAAAAAAAAAAAAAAAAAAAAAAAAAAAAAAAAAAAAAAAGAAAGAGAAAGAGATGGGTGAAGAAAGATTTAAAAAAAAAATGGGGCAAATCGACCAGTCTGTGGGTGACGAGGTCTCTACAGACTTCAGAACAGTTTTTCTGGAATATCAGATTTGCTCCCTAAGAATTTTGTCCTGTTGCACATGGCCACACTCTGCCTGAACCTGCCCTAGAAGTTATGGAGAGCTACCTCCTCTTGAATAGGTTACCTGGGTAAGTGTTTCACAAACTGGTTTTTCTGCTCAGTCAGAGGCTGCCATCTTCCCATGTAGAAGTTAGGTTAGGGAGAAGCACCCACAGTCTTGGAAATTCCCAAGTAACATGTTGAAACGTGTATTGCTACAGGCAGGAGCTATGACCAAAACTGTGGGTACAGATCAGTAGGCAATTCAACACAGTTCCATCCTCAAGTGGGCGGAAGCCTTCTGAGGCCTGGATGGGTGTGGCCCAAAGTTGAGGCAGTAACTTCTGTTAGTTGATTACTAACTCAAAATGAGCTTTCTGGCTTATTTTAGAACTAGACCCTCTAGCATGGGAGAGTGGAAGTCTTCAGATGCTGTTGCCTAGAGGTTAAATACCTGGGCTCAAATGTTAGCAAAATTCCCATCAATGGAGGGTTTCGGCCCATGGGCCACTAGGAAATACAAATGCAGAGGCTATGGGGGAACCCACACAAATGTCCAGGAAAGATACGGTACTGCTTTCTAACGCGCCCTGTGAAAAGATGGAGATCTAAACATATTCATGTGAGAAGATGCCCTGAACATATTTTTGAGCATAGAAAGGAGGGTATAGAAGAGCATGCATAGAATTTCCCACTCACATATAAAGAAGCATGCACGCGCGCGCGCACATGCAACCAAATCAGTGTCTCTGCAATGATGCTTGGCAAAATGTTCACAGGGCTTGTTTCTCAGGGTGAAATTTCAGGTAACCTATGTTTTTAAATACCACATACACATTCTTTCTTTCTTTCTTTCACAGTGAATATGTAGCTTTTCTATGAATAACGTGGGTGGTTCGGATATTATAAATGTGTCTTTTTTCATATTATAAAAAGAAGGAAAAAAGGCATCCTGTAGACCAGGGTTTGACAAAACAAAGTATAGCCAGAGGGCCAGACCACCAGCCATCTGTTTGGGTAAATAAAGTTTTATTGGAACACAACCACACCCATTCATTTACCTATTGTCTTTGGCTGCTTTTGCTTTACAAGGATAGAGTCCAATGTCGCGGCAGAAACCTTAGGGTTCACGAAGCCTAAAATATTTATCTGCCTCTTTAGAGAGGTATAGACAAGTGGATTAGAAAACATTTTCAGTATGGCAAATTGTAGCCTAGATTTTACTACTTCTTCAGACTTCAGTGCATCTGAATTTTCTATTTTAAAAGAATACAGTCTGTATAATGTAAAGTACCTGCCAGTCCTGAGTGGTGATTGTAATAACACAGCAAAGTGACATGACCAGTATTGGAGTGGTTAATGTCTGTGTACTCTCCTTCTTCCTCCCCCTTCTTCCCTTATTCTTTTCGGACTCCCCTTTTTTCTCTACCTGCTCCTCCTGTCTTCCTCTCCCTCCTGCCCTTCCATTTCCTTCTCATTTTTCCAAAGAAATAAGGTCACAACCTGTTCTCCATTTTGCCCGCAAATGCTATTCCACAAGAGAGAAGGGGAGGAGGAGGACTGAGGTTCTCTCATTCTGGCATGGGTCTCTGTCCAAGACAGATTGATTGAGGAAGTCCTGGACTAAATAAATTATTCTTGGGGAGGAGGAGCGAGGTCCCAAAGATCAACCCAGACCCAGAGGAAAAACAGCCAGCAGAGCTGTGGAGGAAAGGAGGGTGTCAGGCTCCCTGGGAAAGGCTGGGAACTGAACGGGACATGTCCCTTATTCCCTCATTCAATCTCTGTCATACTCTCCTCCAGTTTTCCTTAAAGCCTCCCATCCCACACAATCCATCTGGCCTCCAGGTTCACAGAGGAGGTTTGGGATTTTTCGTCTTCACGTTCAGTGATACCCAGCATCAGTGCTTTCACTTACAGAAACCACAGGAGCAAGAGGAAGCAATGCCAGTCTGCGCAATGCCAGGCCCTTGCTCATTTCTAGAACTCGGCCAGAAGAGCTGGATGTTGGCCCTGATGTGGAATGTACTTAGATGCTAAGTAATTAAATTGTGCAACAGAAACATTCTCTTTGTCAGCCACTCACCCCAGACCTTCTCTGAAGAAAATAGAAGGCCCCTGCAGAGTCCGAAAGGGAAGCATCCTGGTAGACAATGATTAGATTATTCATCCATCTATAGCCTATGTCACTGGGTTTTGACTCCGACACAGTCATCTCTGTGGACCTGTGAGCTAAGTTGTAATGGGAATGGAAAGTATTTTCTCTGGCACCCTGATAACAGACCTGTTAATTTCATTTAGCTTTATATTCTGGTGAGAATGGAAAATACCAAGCCTGCAACCTCTGTGACTCCAATTTACACTGCATAGCTCTTGGAATATCTAAAACATTTTTCGGAATGTAGGGGAATCTCAGAAAAGGCGATTAAAATGCCTTTTTTTTGTTTTTAGTGTTTCAGTATTGCTCTAGAAATACTGAGATAATAGAGTAATACTAATAATAATGCCCAGATCCTGGCATTGTTGGTATTCTATTATCTCAGTATTTCTAAAAATAGAAATATGGACTATTTCTGTCTTGAGACTACCCTGAGAATTACGTGCCACGTTAAATGTTGAATGTAATAAAGATGCAGTAATTTAAAGAGTGTTCTGATCACATTCCTCTTATGTTCTAAACCCTCCCCAGATTGTCTTACTGTTATTTTCCTATTTCCTGGGTTACTAGGAAGGTTGGACGTCTTTGCTTGTGTTGATTAGTCATGTATGGTTCCACTACCGATTTGGGCATGGATCTACTTCCAGAGGCCTCTGATGGATTGTGCTAGATATTTTTGTATTCCTATAAATAGCCTTGAGCTTTGTTCTGGAATATAGTTAAGTTACTTGGAAACTGATTTATCCTTTTAGGTCTTGCTTTTAAGATTTATCCAACAAGACTGGAGCAGTTACCACTCTAGAGCTAATTTTTCCCTACTGAAGCAAGACCTGAATGTCTACCCAATGGTCCATAAGTCTGGAGGCTTCCCAGTCTGGCGGGTAGAAGAGGCACCATCCCTGGCCCTGTGTGAGCATCTGGCACTGTTACCTCTAATCCTTACAGATGGTTCCTTCCCTGGCCCTGGGTGGTTGCTTCATCTGCATGAGTTCCCCATTACTCATTATTCCCATCACATGCATCATCATAGTCAAGGGGACTTTCTGCTGGTCTCCAGGTTCTCTCTCTGTTCAGCTCTCTTTCTGGTGCTCTGTCCTATGAGTCCTAGCTGCCTTGACCTCCCTGAGCTTCCAGCCCCACCTTCTCAACTCAAGGGGCCCACCAGACTCTTCTTGAATTCCTTGCTCTCCGCTGGGAAGACTCCATAGGGCTCCCCTTATTTGTTTTTTCTCTCTCAGGGATGACTGTCCTCTTGTCATCTGAAGTACAGTGTTTTGCAAACTGTTGTTTCAGATATTTTGTCTGTGTTTGGGTTGTTTCGGGTAGGAAGATAAACCAGTTCTTTTACCCATCTTGACTGTAAGCAGCTATCTCCCCTGTCACTCTAAACCATGCCTTCGTCTTCTTTCCACTTATCGTTATCTAACACTGCTTTGTAAGTTTCCTTTTTTGTATGGTCTGTCTCCCTCAGCGGGCTGTAAGCTCCATGAGGGCACGTCTGTTTGGTTTACTGTTGCGTCCTCAGCTCCTAAAGCGTCGCCTGATGTATAACAGGGCTCATGAAATGTTGAAGGAATGAGTGAAAGCTAACAGGGACCAGATCATGGGAGGCTTTGAATGCAAAGCAAGGAAATTAAACAAGTTTTGTTGAGAGCAGAGGCTCTTATTCTGAGGCTAGATGGACATATGCCAAATTCTATTCATTTGCAATTTGAGGACATTGTGGGGTAAAATGCTGGCAACTTCAGTCAAGCTACTCGGTAAATCTGCCAAAGCTTTGGTAGATTAGGTCACATTTTTGGAATCGGCTTGGAATTAGGAACCTGGCAGTAATAATGAATCTTGCCTTTGACCCTGCCTCTTAATCTGATTGGCCCTAAGCCCTTTACAAATATTAATTACGTTTCACAGTGCAGTTGCCACCCTGACCTCTTTTCTGAGGCTGGTAACACTGGGACCAGTGTTCAGCACTCCTGCCCCATAATAGCATGCTTACTCCTCCTCCTTAAAAGAGAAAGCTTATCTTTATTAACCTCCTTAAGTTAATAAGTATCCTAATGATGAACTTGACAAGTGAATTATTTTCTTAAAAACTTCACTTGAGGGCGCCTGCGTGGCTTAGTCAGTCAAGCATCTGCCTTCAGCTCAGGTCATGATCTCAGGGTCCTGGGATCGAGTCCCATGTTGGGCTCCCTGCTCAGCGGGGAGTCTGCTTCTCCCTCTGCCCCTCCTCCCACTCATTGTCTCAATCTCTCTCTCTCTCAAATAAATAAAATCTTTAAAAATATTTAAAAACATCCCTTGATAATCATAAAAACCTCTCCACTGTCTGTCTGACTCTAGTCTGCAAGTCAGTTAACTGAGGGCAAGATAAAAGCATTAGAAATTATAGCTATATTTATTATGTCTTCTCCTTCTGTTAGTACAGTAGTTCAGGTATATAATATGTAAATAAAAACACATATGTTGGGACCACATACTCAAAGTCTTTACTGATGATGTGCATAATAAAAAATATTTAGAGATCATAGATTGAGTTCCTCTCCCAATTCCGCTTACGTGAGTCCAGATTACTCTTCCTAGAAGGAACCTGAACTGTGCTCCATTCCTCTGCTAAAACAAACGTAAGAAACAAAACCCCCAAATCTTCTCTGGCTTCAATATAAGAGAACAACTTTTACAGTATGCTGACATTGAAAAGAAGGGAGTTTTTCCACACAGACACAGTGGTCAGTCCATAATTATTAATAAGCCCCCACATTTGTACAATGTGTCATAATTTTATAATGCACTAAACTTTGCCTACAGGCCCTCCAATTTCAGAAGACCATGGTCTTCTCTCAGCCAAGATTTATATATTTAGTTCTACTCTATGAAGTGCCTTAGAAATTAAACTGTGGCCCCTGAACAGTAACTGCAAGGTCATGAATATTTCCCTGTACTCCATCCGTACATGCTAACAGACTGAATTACTGGACAGATGATAGAAACAAGGAACTTCAGATGTACCAGGTTATTTACCATGAAAGTAGTTTACAGAAATAGCAATTGAGTAACAACTAAGCTACAATACAGAGTGTGTATGTGAGAAAGTGTGTGTGTGTGTGTGTGTGTGTGTGTGTGTGTGTGTAGGAGTGGGGACACAGAGCATCAAGGCACCCGACGTGAATGAAGAAGCTTCTGTAGAGGGGGACCTTCTGCCTCTGGCCAGACATCACCCGACACCGAGTGAATTAGAAATGAACTGTCTACTTGAGCCTTTCCTGAATTCCTAACACACATGAACAGAATCAATGGTTACTTTAAGCCACTAGGTTTTGGGATAGCGGAGCTGAGAACTGTAGACATCGAGTCTGGATCCGACTCTTCCTGAAGCTGACTACCCCTGGATTTTTCAGTAAATCAGTCCATTGTTGATGGTTTGTTTGCTTATGTTCATACAATTTGGGTTTCTGTTATTTCCAACCGAAAGAATTGTGAATAATATATAGTGACGCTCCCTCTTCTAACGCTGGTGCAGAAGCTTCAGCTAATTGTATTTCTCATGACTTTCCTCAATGACTGACCCTTACTCTTAATCTCTGCATGAGCCCTCTCTTATTTGATTGATAGATCATTCATTCATACCACCATTTTTTTTTGCCCTGTTCCTTTTCACAGACGAACATTCTAATTCTGATGTGTATCTTTTTATTTGTATGTGTCCTTATAAAATATATATTGTTGGGGCACCTGGTGGCTCAGTTGGTTAAGGGTCTGACATTTGATCTCAGCTCCGGTCTTGATCTTGGGGTCGTGAGTTCAAGCCCCACATTGGGCTCCATGCTGGGTGTGGAGCCTACTAAATAAGTTAATTAAATAAGTAAAATAAATATTATTTTGTGTACATGCATTTCAGTGTTATATTAGTGGTATTTTATACTCTATGAATACTACTTGTGTAATTTTCAAATTAAATGTTATTAATTCATTAAATGTTTTTCCCCCAAAGTGTAACACCTGTTTTAAGTTTTTCTTCTAAGAGATATACATTCTGATGACGTTGTTACTGATAGTTGTCTTTGTCTTCATGGCATTAAAAAAAGAAAAATCTCTTTTATTCTCTGAATGCCACATCTCTCTCCCCATCCACCACATACACAGTTTATTTTTAAATAATAAATGGTTATCTGGACGCAATATCTTTTCATCTCTTGGAAAGTATTCTTTCCTTTTTGGAGATTTTTCTTTTTTTTTTTCCCATTGTCTCTTTTGAGTTTCTTTTTTGTTTTTCTTTTAAAAAATGTCTAGTTCCTTGTTTTTATCTGTGTCTTTCATGTTAGCTTTCTTCAAAAGCTTACTGGTCCTTGGCTACTTCTGATTAGAACCTCTGTGTGTGCAGGGCTTGCGGAGCGGTGGCGGTCGGTAATGCAGCAGACATTTGGTCTTTGACTGTGATCTCTGTTGGTTTCTGTAGGTCTGTTCTCTTGGACTATTCAGATACACCAGAAAGGAGCTCAGATCCTCTTTGGGGGTGGGGAAGGGTTAAGCCTGGCTGTCAGCATTCTAGGAGCCTGCAGATCTCATCATGTTTTTTGTTGTTGTTTTGTTTTGCTTTTTAAATCAAGATTTTTACTTTATCTTTCTTTTTGAGTACCTTGTGCTCATCCGTGGCTCGTGTCCATACTGTCTGGATTTCCAATCATTTATTCAACAAACATTTACCTGGAATCCCCTTAGCACTTTGTGCCAGGCATAATTCTAGGTGCTTGCAATCAAACCCATCAGCAATCAAAATAGGTGAAAATCCCTGCCGTCACGGAGCTTACGTTCTAATAGAATACGTCTCCAGTCTTCTTCCTGAATGAGGGAAAGTGGGTGGCTGGCTGGCTGGCTGCAAAAGGAAGTGGCAGGGATGTGGAAGTCTTATAAAAACTTTCAACCAATCCTATTTTGAGCCCCACTTCATATCCCTATCGTCAAAAATATGTGGTACCCCCAATTCCTGAGCCTTTCTAGATTTTGGTGGAACAAACCAGCTGGCTCTATATTAGCATTCCCCCCTACCCTTTGCAGACATTTGGATTTCAGCTTGCTTTCTTCTGCTGTCAACTGCCTTGCTTGTTCATGTACTATTTCTTGCCCTCATTAGTCTTCTCTCTCATTTTCCTTGTTCTTATGACTTATACTGTGTTGTTTTTCATCTAATGTTATTTTAGTGGGATTTGGGGAAGGAATAGAGCTAATTCTGTGTTCAGTTAACCATGTTTAGCCATGTGTCACTAACCCTCCATACTGGTACACAGTTGCTTGCTTGACAGATAAAAACGGTGCCAGCCGGGATGGCGGTGGTATCAGGTTCTGATTGTCTGATAGTCACATCTCCGGGAGGCTGTATTGTTTGACTTTAGAATAAGATCTTAGAGAAGCTACATAAAATTCAGTATTTCTAGGTTTCTATTATCATGACTCATTTTCTTTTTCTCTTTCTCTTGGCCCTTAGAACATGTCTTATTTAACTTTCTTCTTCCCTGAATCATATTTTTTCTCTTCTTTTATTTTTACTATTGACCTTCACATTTTCCTTGCTTTTATATTCACGATGAGAGTATTTTGGACTAAATTCCCAGTCATTGCACCTATGTACTATGATATAGTAAAAAAGTTTTTTTTTCTGGAAGGAAATAATAGGAAGACTAGTAGGTAACATTTGTTAAGCTCTTACTGTGGGTAAGACACTGTCCTTTGTGTGCATTATCTTATGAAATCTCTGCTACCACTCTATGAGGTGGGTATTATCATCTTCACTCTGGATGAGATATCAAGTCCTACCACCATTAAAAATGCAAGACCAAGAAAGATTAAAAACTTGCCTAAAGTCTTACAGCAAATGAGTTAAGTTGTTAAATATTTATGAAATTTACATATTTCATAATCATTTCATGGTTTACATATATATCAGCAAGGTCTTGGGTATTTCTTGTATGTAGTCTGAAGTGGAGTTTTGGTGCCGCAAACCGCCAAGGCTCCCTGCCAAGGGAGCTAAATATCTAAGGATCAATAGCCAATCTGAAAACACAGAACCAGATGTATTTGATGGAATAGAAGGGATGTCTGGTTAGCTGTGCTGGAGGGTTGGGTCTGGAAGCCAACATGGGATTTCTACTCCCTCTAGACTGGCTGAATCTAGAACAACAAGACCTGCACGGCAGGTTCTAATCCACTCACCTAACCCACTGCACTGGAGAGAAGGGCTGGCCAGCCTCACCCTCACGTTGCAGACCAAAAATCTGGACAGACAGCACAAGTATTGCTAGGCCTACCTTCAATGAACACCTGTGCCCAGGGCGTGACTGCCACTGCGTGCAGCTGCATGAAGTAGACAAGGAGGCTCACATCGAGCGCCATTTTTACCTCCTTCTTAATGGGGATGTGAGTCAGGCTCTAGCCTCTCAGACTAGCTAGCACCTGCTGGCTTCCTTCTTGGGCCAACTGTGAGGGAGCCTACAGACAGGTTGCAAGTGTGGGTAGGAATGCTCTCTCTCCTGGGACCTGAGCAGAAGTGTAGTCTTTTTGTGGGTTGAGGTAGAAAAGTGGGGAGAAGGAACATGGGTACCCTTCTGAATGTTCCTATTTCATGGAGATAAAAATACCAATATTGCAAACATCTGTTGTGGCTGGTTTTTTTCTAGTTCATCTTTTAAATCTATGTCAGTTGCAGCCCATTCAATGGGTTTCTTGACTCACCAATGGATTGGGAACCTCATTTGAAAACATTCTAGGAGATTTATTGATGGGAAAGAACTGCTCTTGTCTGTAAAATGCTTCAGTGGACCTTTGGTTATGCATAAAGTAAGAAGTAGGCACTCCGTTGGGCAGCAGTGGCTGTGACAAAGACATGCCGCTTGGTGTAACTCCACAGGACAACACAATTGAAAAGATATTTCCTCAGGTAAAGAGATTATGAACACCTAATAATGTTGAACATCTTTTCATGCATTTATTTGTCATTTGTCTGAGTTCGGGCTGCTATAGCAGAAAACCATAGATTGGGTAACTTAAACAACCAACACTCGTTTCCTCACAGTTCTGGACACTGGGAGTCAGCATGGCTGGGTTCTAGATGAGGACCAAGAACCTTTTCCTGGTTTATAGATGGCCATCTTCTCTTAGTATCCTCACATGACAGAAAGAAAGGGCTACCTTTCTTCCCTTTCTTATAAGGACACTAACCATCATGAGGCTCTACCCTCAGGTCTCAACTAAAGTGCCCACCTCCTAACACCGTCACATTAGCCATTAGGATTTACTATGTGAATTCGGAGGGAAAACAAACATTCAGTCATAGCACCATCTGTATATATCCTCTTTGGTAAAATGACAACTGCCCCTTTTTTGGTGGGGGGGGGGGGAGCCGCAGAGGGAGGGAGCGAGCCACACGGGGCTCAATCTCACAACCCTGAGATCGTGATGAGCCGAAACCAAGAGTCAGATGTTTAACCGACCAAGCCACTCAGGCACCCCGAACAATAGCACTTTTAATAAACCACACACTAAAATAAAATGGGGTAGTATTATTATTAACAATAGCAGTAATATCGGTCATAAGAGTATGCTTTCAGTCTTCTTAAAAAATAATCTCCTATGCATGTAAGTCCTTTAGGCACCAAGGATACAAAGATTAGCTAAACAGATATGGCTCTTTCCTTCATGGAACTCATAATTATAAGGTAGGTGAAGAATTGGAGAACCTTTTTTAAAAACAAATATATGTATAACTACAAATGTACACAATGTATAATTACAAAAAGTAATGTTCCCTAAAAGAAAAAATTAAGATGTCTTAATAAAGAAAAATGGAGACAGTTTACACTGAAAGTCAAGTATTTCCAATTCATACCTGAAAAATGAAGTTAACGTTCACGTGCCATAGGGACAAGAGCAACTCAGCCAATGAGAAGAGCATGTATGAAGGTCCTGAGGTGGAAAGAGCTTGGGATGTTATATAAACCCAAAAGAAGGCTAGTGTTACTGGAATGCAGAGCAATAGTGGGAGAGTGATGTGAAATGAGTTTCACAATACAGGCAGGACCCAGATAAAAAGCAAGAAAATCAGTTAGGAAGCTACTATATAAGCCCAAGCAAGAAATGGTGGTTTGAACCAGCATTGTAACCAAAGGAATGGAGGGATTGGCGGATAGCTTTGAAGAATATTTTGGAGATAGGATTGACGGGACATTGATAAGGGACTGTATGTGAGGAAAGGGGGCAGGGCAGGTGAGGAAGAAGGTGTCAAAAATAACTCCCAGGTTGCTTGATTAAACAACTGGGTTGATGGAGATGCCTTTACCATGATGTAAAAACGTGAGGACTTGATTTTTATGAGTGGTAGGCAACGGTCATGTTATTTTTAGATGAACATCAATTCTGAACACTGATGTGAATAAGCCTATTTAATGGCGCAGTACATACAAGGGTCCCACAACCCGGGGCCAAAAGGGGTTGACGCTATAGGAGAACAACTCAAGTTCAGAGAAGACATCACTCTTCCCCTTGCTTCTGAGAATTTTCAGTTTTTACGAAGTGTGGGCAGGTGTCCACAAGATGGCAATATTTCTTTATAAAAGCCCAGATTTAGCAACCATACCTTCTCTGCTCCATCAAGGTGGATTCTTAAGGGACACACAGCCAGACTCTAGTCAAATCAGTGTGAGCACAGTCCAGTCTGCTGAGTTCTTCTAGGAAACGTGCACAGGCGGCAGCTTTATGGGCAAGATCCTTCTGCGACCTCTCACAAGGACACAAGGCTTGTGTGTGCGCGTGTACTATCTGGGGTGAGGTGCTTCATATAAGGAAAAGCCCTTTAACTCAAAGTGCTCTTAGTCTTAGCACATGAGTAACACTGGAAGCCTCACATAACCTCTCTGAGCCTCTTTCTTCACTTGTAGAACGGTGAGCGTATTCGCACCAAGCTCATGGGGTTAGCACAAAATATGAAACTGGATAATGCCTACCTATGAAGTGTCTAACACAGTCCTGGTAGAAAGCAAGCACTTAATTTGTGGTGCTCTTATCATATTATCCCCAAAATGACCCTTGTTCCCACTCTCCTTCCCTCAAGGCCCTACCCTTTGCTAGCCTTGGTCACGGGCAGCCTTCCAGGGATGACCTCATAAGAGTGACATCAAGACGGCTGACTTCCTTCCAGGTCCCCTGAAGCTATGCCTCATGGCAGATGCTCCTCTTTGATAACTTTTCCTTCCAATTGCATTTACAGCAAAGAAGGAGTCCTTCTGCAATTTACTTGTCTGATTTGACAGGCAAACCATGAAGATGGAGGGGGAAGAAGCTCCTAAAAGGACCACAAATGCTGGAAAATCGGCCCCTTCCTAACACACCACATTGAATTCAATTACTCTCTGTTTAGTTGCCTTTCCTAATCTACTGAAACATTACAATTGCTATCTGCAGACTCATAATTATATATTCCCGGCCTGCCAGGTGGGATAGGTCGAAGAGCTCATTTTGTTTGGGGGCTGATGCAATTGGAATGCAGCGCAGATCTGTCCTGGGAAGAAGCAGCTTGATGCTAGTCGGCCTCTGGGTCAGCCACAGGGACTATTTCTACAGCAGAGGTCAGCCAGCACCCCCCCCCCACCGTATTCATCTGCCTCCTTCCCTACCAGCTCAGCCCACCAGGTGCTTCATGTTCCTTTAGAAAAGCCTAAAATATTTGGGGGCTTTAAAAACATATTTTCAGAAAGGCGACCCATTTTTATTATTATTATACCACAACACTGCTTTAGAGGTGTCTTGAGCTTCTTTTTATTTCGTGTGGGGGCTTCTGCAGGGTAATGAGAATGTGGTGAGAAGGGAATAGGAAATACAGCTTTGTTATGGAGGGAAGGGAGAGAATTTTTTTAGCTTATATTTAGCGTGTATTGCAGGTAGCAAAACGAATTTTCATTTTTTCAGTCCATGTGAAAGATCGCTAAATGGGCAGGGTGTGGAGACGCGGCTGCGTGGAATACAGGAATACTTGTACACAGGGCAGCTCAGTTTAGAAAGCACAGCATTTCACTGGCTTGTTACGTGAATCTTCTCTTGTAGGCAGGGTTATTTCTCATATGTTCTTCACGTGATATGCAGAAAGATTAGACAACTTGGTTCATTCAACAATCATGTACTGAGAGCATACGTGTGCCCGACAGTGTTGTAAGCAGTGCCCGAAAGCCCCGGCCTCATGTACTTTACATTCTAGCAGGGAACACATCCAGAGGAAAAATAGATAATATGCCAGGGTGACAGTGGCATGGAGAACATAAAATGGGGAACTGGGGAAAGGAGTGTGGGGGGTGTGTGTGTGTGTTTGGGAGTGGTGCGATTTTAAATATGGCAGTGAGAGTGCCTAATAGAGAAGATAACATTTTGATGAGGACTCAAAAAGGTGAGGGAGGAAGCCAAGTGGAAACCCAGGGGAAGGAACACTCTGGAAGGAGGCAGGAGCCCTGGCACAAAGTGAACCTGTAGGCAGAACCCTGCTCGCACAGAGTGAAGGAACAAGAGAGAGCCAGGAGATAAGGTAGGGAGAGTTAGAAGGAAGACTGTGATGACTTGGTGGTTATCCCAAGAGTTTGAGGAGGGGTGCACGATCTATCTAGATTTTTAAAAAATCACTCAAGACCTTGTGTTAAGATTAGAATGTGGCGGGGTCAAGGACAGAAACAGCCTGGCCTATTAGGGGCTGTTACCCAAGTCCAGGCTTGGGCCAGGGTAGTGGTGGAAGTAGGAGCCGTGGTCAGATCTGGGACCAGCAGAGTTTCCCAATGAATTAGCTGTAGGATATGAGAGAAAGACCAGAGTCAAAGGTGAGACCAAGGTTTGGGGAGGGCGGTGCTGCTATTGCCTAAAACAGAGAAGACTAGGGGGCAGGCTTGGCAGGGGGAAGACAAGGAATTCAATTTAGACATGATTGGTTTGAACTTCTGATGGGACACCTCAGTGGAAATATGGAGACATGAGTTGGACACAGGGTCTGGTGTTTAGTGTGGAGGCTCTGACTAGAGAAACACATTCGTCAGTCTTCAGTGCACAGCTATTATTTACAACTGTGAGCTTGGATGGACTTACCAAGGGAGTGGGTATAGACGGAGTAGGGGTCTGCAGGCTGAGCCCTGTGGTCCACTGCACATAAGGGTTGGGGGTTGGGGAGATGAAGAATCCAGCAAAGGCGAAGGAACAGCTAGTGAAGGAAGACGCAAACCACGAGGACACCATCTCCTTGAAGCCAAGTGAAGAAAGTGTTTCACAGAGAGGGAGTGACCAACTACGTCAAAGCTTTGATAGTTTGTGTACAATGAGGACTGAGAACGCGCCACAGGGCTTAGCCAAGCAGGATGTCCCCCAGCTATTCTCTCTCACAGAAATCTCTTTTTTTTCCCTCATTGAAAGTATCCTTTTCTTTTCTTTTCTTTTCTTTTTTTTTTTAATTCTTGTCTCTATTACTGGAGAGCAACCCTATGAAAACAGGAACCATGACTGTTTTGGGCCATCATGCCTGGCAC
Organism: Ailuropoda melanoleuca; assembly: GCF_002007445.2. Taxonomy (NCBI): domain Eukaryota; kingdom Metazoa; phylum Chordata; class Mammalia; order Carnivora; family Ursidae; genus Ailuropoda; species Ailuropoda melanoleuca. The sequence goes on from NC_048219.1 coordinate 41,138,135, forward strand.
ATATTAGGAACTCTGTGATATTTATCTTCCTCTTGCCTTTTGTTTTGCCACATAGCATCCATCCCACCTCCCTTGCCTTCCTGACGGTGCCCCCAAATGACTTTGGGGGCATTAGCTCTCTCCTGTTGTGTGTTGCTTCAGTGGGATGGTGAATTCAGGTCCTTGTCTCCTATTGAAGAGGCCAAAGGGGGCTGATGCTGGCTGGGCCCTCTATACCAGAGGACAGGCTCCATCCACCCGTGGCTCCTGAGTTTGCCCAGCGCAAGAGGAAGCATTGACTACGGGCATCTCTATCCTGACCAGACCCCTCCTGGTGCAGACCTTTGTCATGGTTCCCATTTCCTAAGCCTCAGTGTTGCTCTAGTCTGGCCTCTCTTTAATTCTCTGAGCTCCCAACATCCTTCCAGTAAATCTCCTGTTACTGAAGCTGTCCAGAGCCAGTTCCTATTCCTTTCAACTAAAAAATTGCAGCATGGAAGCACTATAAATACTTGAATGAATGAAAAAGTATGGTCTTCCTTTCACAAATGGAAGTCCGAAGTTCAAAGACGTTTAGCCACTCATCCATGACCACATACCCTCCATATTTCACCAATTCTCTGACATAAACTTTTCACATTCTCAGGTCTCTGCCAGGATGCATTTCACAATTGATCTGGTCTGAGTGTTAATTGGCAGTATTTTTCTGTTTTTAGTGGTTTATAAAATAATGCTGTGTCTTACATTGGTTTAGATTCAATGAAATACGGTACTAAGTGTTGGAGTCAAGATTCAAACATATCTCAAAAGTCTATATATTTTTGCTTCCCAAAGAAGTTTACTATCTAGTTGGAAAAAAGAAAAAAGAAAAAAACCCCAAACCCTCTCGAATGCTAGACAGAGGACCTGATCGAGTTTGCAGGGGTACATGAACTCTGAGGGATTGGGTAGGGAGCATTTGAGAGGGCATTAACAGATAAGGAAGACTTTGGCTGAGGGGCGCCTGTGTGGCTCAGTCAGTTAAGCATTTGACTCTTGATTTTGGCTCAGGTCATGATCTCAGGATCATGAGATCAAGCCCCCCTTTGCTTTGGGCTCTGTGCTCAGCAGGGAGTCTGCTCAAGATGATCTCTCCCTCTCCCTCAGCCCCTCCCTCCTTTTCCTTAAAATAAACAAATAAATATTAAAAAAAAAAAGCAAGACAGACTTTGGTCAATAGGGAGGTGGGCAGAGAGGACAGGTGGCAGGACTGCATCCTAGATGCCGACAACAAAGCAGATGCTGGGAAGCACATCTGAGCACAAGGCTGGGCTTGGGGAGAACGGCTGCTCTCTGTCTCCCTCACTCCTTTCCTTCTCCTTCTCTAGGGCAAATTATTCCTCCAGTTCTCCCTGTGTTTCCTGTCACAGTTCTCTCTTGCTGCAACTTTTTCTGGAAAGCTTCTCCTCCCCTTCTGCCCCCAGGCAGTTCCACTCTGTGTGGTGGGTAGATCCGTTCTGGAACCCGGAACAAGGGAAAAGGCATTCTAGGCGGAGGGACTGTGGTGTGTGAGCCCATGGAGATAGAACAGAAGTGTGGCAGGGAGGGGAGCCGGGATGAACGGGATGGCATAGCGGGCTGCGTAGACAGGTTCATTTGTTCATTCAACGCATTGTATCCAGGGTATACCAGGTACCTCTCTAGGTAGCGGGGATGTAGCAGTGAAATCAAAGCAGAGTGCCGCCTTGGGAGCTTACATTCTCATGAGGGAAGGAAGAGAAACCAAAAGCAAATAAACAATACATATATATATTTGTTTATATGTATATATAAATGAAAAACGGCGTCAGATAGTGTAAGAGCAATGAAGAAAAACATTGAAAAATCTACAGAACTGAAATGGTGAGATAGGAGCTGCTAATTCAGATAGAACGGCAGGGAAGTCCTCTTTGATAACAGCACATGTCAACAGGGACGGGAAAGAAGAGAGAGAGAGAGTCTTGTCAGTCTCCAGGTGAAGAGTGTTCCTGGGGGAGGACAGAGCACACACAAAAGTCGGGGGGCGGTTGCTGTTTAAGGAATAGTGTGCCCACGGCAGAGTGGGTGAGGGGCAGAGCAGGAGCAGAGGCTTGTGGGGAAGTAAGGCTCGGCTAGATCATTTAGGCCTTGTCAGCATTATGAGAGTTTGGGATTTTATTCCAAGTGCTTGGAAAGCTTTTGGAGAGGTCTGAGCAGAGGAGAGAGAATGAGAGATAGATGGGACCTATCGCCGAGGAGCTGGAGCACGGCCAGAAAAAGTTTGAATGTGATTCTCTAATGTCCTGGGATTTTCATTTCTGAATCATTTAAACAGAGTAGGACATCGACTCTAATGAATAAATACGATTTTCTGCAGAACACAGAGAGGCCCCCCACCTAGAACAGATGTAATGAAGTGATAGTTTGTTTTGACAGAAACAGGCTACAGAAGGTTATGCTCCCTCCACAGTGTCTTTGGTTGTCAAGGAGATACGTCTGGAAAACTCTTACATCTAAATATCACCGTGTAGCCCTTACATTTTTCATGTTCTCCTTTTATTATGTTATTGTAAAGTTCACTGTGTAATCTTGCCCAGGAGTTAACAATTTCATCACCCCTGACTCTTATCTGGGGCAAACTACCTTTTCTGAGATTCTGCTCTTTAGGCTCTCTCCCTCCTTCCCAGGATGGTTTCCAGGAGGGGCTGCCCCTGAAAAATAATCAGGTACATCTCTAAGAGGTCCCGAGTGCCAGTCAGGCTAAAAGAAGCCGATTCATTCTGAAAAGCTAACGAGAAAGGGGCGAGTTGATGGACTCAGCCACACAGATATATGGCGCTCGTTGTTGTCAGCATAGCGCATTATCTCACCTGCTGATAATCAGGGTGGATCTCGCTATAGTCATTTGATAGAGAGGGAAACGGAGACTCCATGGGAAAGAGACTTAACCAGGGAGTCGACGGTCCTGGAACTAACATCTAGCGCACTGCGATTTCTACAACCCTGCACTTTTTCGAAGATATGAGCCGGAGGTGACGGATTAATTAGTCCACCCCTCATTTACTCACCAGACTCTGATTGAACGAATGCCTTCTGTCAGCTGGGTGCTGTCGGAGGGCGGCCCTGGGGACACCTAGGTGAGTGAGATAACGCTCTGCGCCCTGCGCATGCCCCTCCAGGCCCAAGCAGACACTACTCTTGGCTGTCAATGCGGGTGCGTACACAGATGCTGAATCCGTTATTGATCAGAGTTGGCCCTTTAGATGAAAGTCTGTTTGCTCTCCCTGGCGTAGGGATACAGGATTCAGAGTCTGAGAGAGACGGCTCCTAATCAGTTCTCCCTCTGAGAGGGAACTGAGGTTTTTCAATAAGTTCCAGGCTAAAGGACCAGTGGGTATTAAGGAGGGCACGTATTACATGGTGCACTGGGTGTTATACGCAAGTAATGAATCATGGAACTTTACATCAAAAACTAGGGATGTACTGTATGGTGACTAACATAATATAATAAAAAATATTATTAAAAAAATAATAAAAAACCACTGGAGACCAGTCTGGAGATTAAGATGGCCACAGATACTGTTGGCCAGGGATCAGCCTCTCCCAAAGTGTTTCATAAACTGTTTAATGATTCTGGTGAGTGGACTCTGTTTCTCCAGCTCATTCACATCATGCATCGTAAAGCGTTATGCTATATGCTGTAGTACAATTAAGAGTAGAGGATGCATCCTGCTATCTCTTCCAGCACAAGGGAGCAAACAGGTTGACGTCTTTGCCGCTGAACATGGCATATCCACAACAACACTTTGCTCTTGCCGTGGGAGGTCTTAAGGGCCTCCATCTGCTAGCAATTTGCTTTTAACAAATATTTGTATCCAAGGAGAAAATGGAATTTCTATATCAAAATCTCTTTTTGAAAGCCCTGTCAATAACCAACATATTTAGAGAAAAGTTATACTATGTATATCCCTGTGTGCACACCTCAATTATTCAAACCTTCCAGTGCTCACCCAAAACAGACAACAGAGGAAATTAATGAAATGTATTTTGATGTTTAGACAGATCAAATAAAAATGTGTTCTATATGAATAGCTCACACTGCATTATCGGAATCTGTCCTCAGACTCTGCTTTTGCATCTGACATGTGTGGGTATATGTATTATCAAGAGAGGTTCGGCTCTCCCCTCTGCCTCTAAGTGGCTCCACCAGTAGTTCCGTGTCGCGCCACCAGGCACTGGGGGCTGGGTTTGGGGCATCCCGGAATTTTCTCAACACAGCAAGGGTGCTACTTGGGGAAACTGACTTTGGTGGAAGATTACAATTGATTTGCCTAAGAGCCAAAGGTGTTCTGGAAGACAAAGGGCCAAGGTGCCAACTGCTCCCTGAGGCCTGGTTAGGTAGAGCTGCTGAGGAAGGGTGGGTGGAGGGCTTCCCTTAAACACAAGGTAGGGAAAGTCTATGAGGTTCTTAAGATAAAATCACGCTATGGATAGAGGACATCTAGGCTGATGACCTGGAACCAAGACCTTAACAGTGTGACATAGAACTGGTTTCTACGCATTGCAACGCTCATCCTAGTAGCGCTTCTGGACCAGCCATCCCGGCAGTGAAGAGCCTGAGGAGAGGAGCATGCGGGTGTCATCTGAAAGACTTACAACCTCCGAGTCCAGATAAGGGGGAAGCATTGGAAGGACAGGGCAGAACCAGCCCCCACGGGGACACCGGGTAGAAGAGAGGGCAGCCCTGGGCCCACTGAACCACTGCTCTTTCAGCTTGGTGTGGAGGAGCAGGTGGGAATATTGTTCTGTGTGAGCTCCTGGGAGATTGTTAGACTAGTTAGATTTAAGGATTTCCCAAAACACCACTTCTTGCTAATAGGACATGAGGGTGTTTGAGTATACAAGTAAAACAGAAAGGTGATACTGCCTTAGTTTACTCTGAATTGTGGGATAGGACATACTGGTTTCAGTGTGTGTGTGTGTGTGTGTGTGTGTGTGTAGGAGAATTCAAATGGGACTTTACTACATTTTAGGCACCCATATCTGCATCATAGACTGATCACTTTTCTAGAACTGGACCCCTTAGTGATTGAGATAAGGGCCACTATCCTTCTCATGGAAAAGTCACTGCTGAACAGGAAGTTACCAGGGAGCTATGCTGAGCACAAGCTAGAAAAAGCTATAGGGGAGACTTAAAACTCCTGAGAAATACAGAACAGCAGGCAGGATATGTAGGGAAGGGAAGACAAGAGTGGCTCTATCAAAGTGGTAGAAGATGTTAACTTCATCCTGAATCTCCAAGGCAATATGTGGAGAGTGATTAATAAGGGTTCCCACTCAAACTCTGAATTTCTAAATATCTTGGAATCTCTCCTCCTTGGAAGAAGAGCAGGCCAGATCTGATGTTGCAAAGTCCTGATGTGTGAAAATTCCCATTACTCCAAGCCTGGACACCTCGAGAGACATGGGCTAACTTGCTGACTCATGCAGGTCACAATGAAACCCAGGAGGTACTAGAACACCCCCAAGAGGGTACTTTGAGGAGTGAAATTACAACCCTAAGAGGAAAACATTTGACCTTTGTTAATTGAGGCATACTTCTGAAATTGTCACAATAATACATGTTTATTTTTAAATACATCATTTAAAACTTATCATACAGCAGACCTTGATCTGAGGGTTAGGAGCCTCAGATAAATTAGTTAAATGTAATCCATTGAATCCTCACAACTATCCTATAAGGCAGGTCCTAGTATTATGTTTTAATAATCCACACCAAGCTGAAAGAGCAGTGGTTCAATGGGCCCAGGGCTGCCCTCTCTTCTACCCGGTGTCCCCGTGGGGGCTGGTTCTGCCCTGTCCTTCCAATGCTTCCCCCTTATCTGGACTCGGAGGTTGTAAGTCTTTCAGATGACACCCGCATGCTCCTCTCCTCAGGCTCTTCACTGCCGGGATGGCTGGTCCAGAAGCGCTACTAGGATGAGCGTTGCAATGCGTAGAAACCAGTTCTATGTCACACTGTTAAGGTCTTGGTCCCAGGTCATCAGCCTAGATGTCCTCTATCCATAAGCGTGATTTTATCTTAAGAACCTCATAGACTTTCCCTACCTTGTGTTTAAGGGAAGCCCTCCACCCACCCTTCCTCAGCAGCTCTACCTAACCAGGCCTCAGGGAGCAGTTGGCACCTTGGCCCCTTTGTCTTCCAGAACACCTTTGACTCTTAGACAAATCAATTGTAATCTTCCTCCAAAATCAGTTTCCCCAAGTAGCAGCTTTGCTGTGTTTTTGATTGATGTGTTACTGACATCAAATAAGTCTTTCTGGTCTATTAAAAGAATGCATGATTTCCACGATTATCATGTAAGGTAAATCAAATTATAAGGGAACATCCTGATATACGAATTTATGAGTCTATAGTTCTTTATTAAATCAAGCAGCTTGTCACTGCCGTTAGTCTTATACAGAGCAGACTTTATATAAGTGGGAGAAGATCATTGTCAAGATTTTGAGCTCCCGGTGGTCTCCCTCGTGGCTCCCACCACAAATCTAATCTGTCTCCAGCCCTGTTGTTTCTTCTACATCATGGTCCTTGCATCTGTTCCCTTCACAGCCACTCGTTCAGGCCCCAGCACTCACACCTGGACAGATGAAACTGACGTCTGACTGGTGGCTTTGGCTCTTGCCTTTCCCCTCTGAGCTGTCCTGCACGTGCTGTCCAGATTCATGTCTCTGAAGACCTTCTCTATTGTGCTGCCCTCCTGTGAGAACACACTCATGCTTCTTGTGAAGCATGGACCTGGTTACTGGGAGGGGGCTGCAAGAGACTCACATGTATGCAATACTGATGTTCTGAGATTTGTAGGTGATTTCCTTTATAAAAAAAATTGGAGGGGGCAAATTTACTAATTTATGTTCATTTCACAAATATTTATAATGCATTTATTAGGTACCCGGCGCTGCTCTATATACTGAGGACACAAGGGTGCATGAGAAAGAAAAGACCACCTTGCCGTATGGGGAGACAGATGATGCTCTGTGACATAAACAGGAAAAGTCCGGTGGGGTTAAATGCTATGCAAAATATTCAGACAGTGGGAACTAATCTAATAACTGGGTGGCTACTTTAGATGGAGTGATCAGGGTAGACTTGTGGAGGGAGGTGACATTTGAGCTGGTGGCTGCAAACATCTGGGAGCTGAGCATTCCAGGAAGAGGGAAGAGCAAGTCCAAAGGGTCTCTGTGGGGTGCGGAGTATTCAAGGAACAGAGAAGAGAAGGAGAGCGTGACCAGAGTGGTGAGTTGAGCTGGCGAGGAGAGCAGTAGCTAGACCTTGCATCTCAGGAACGGAATCCTGGGTTTTGACTTTCCTGTTAAGGTGGTAGAAAGCCACCAAAGGTTCACATCAGGGAAGTGGCATATGCTGATATTTGTTGTTGTTGTTGTTTTAATTAGTTGCAGAGGTAGAATTTAGTAATTCATCAGTTGCATGTATCACCCAGTGCTCATTACATCAAGTGCCCTCCTTAATGCTCATCACCCTGTTACCCCTTCTCCCACCCACCTCCCCTCCAGCAACTCTTGGTTCGTTTCCTGGAGTTCAGCATCTCTTATGGTTTGCCTCCCTCTCAATTTTCATCTTGTTTTATTTTTCTTTCCTGTTCCCTACGTTCATCTGTTTTGTATTACCTTATCCCAAAACCAAACAAAGACCCTACCAAAAAGGAGAATTACAGAATTAATGTGATACACCACATTAATAAAAGAAAGGACAAGAACCATATAATTCTCTCAATAGATGCAGAAAAAGCATTTGACAAAATACAGTATCCTTTCTTGGATAAAAACTCTCTACAGTGTACGGATAGAAGGAACATACCTCAATATCATAAGTATCACAGCCATATACGAAAAGCCCACAGTGAATATCATTCTCAATGGGGAAAACGGATAGCTTTTCCTCTAAGGTCAGGAACATGACAGGGATGCCCACTCTCACCACTGGTGTTCAACATAGTATTAGGAGCCCTTGCCTCAGGACTCAGACAACAGAAAGAAATAAAATGCATCCAGTTCAGCTAGGAAGAAATCAAACTTTCACTCTTCCCAGATGACGTGATACTCTATGTGGAAAACCAAAAGGTCTCCACCAAAAAAACTGCCAGAACTGATAAAGGAATTCAGCAAAGTGGCAGGATATAAAGTCAATGCACAGAAGGCAGCTGCATTTCTATACACCAACAGTGAGGCAGAAGAAAGAGAAAGTGAATGGTTGCTTTTAAAATCTCTCTTGGGGGGCGCCTGGGTGGCACAGCGGTTAAACGTCTGCCTTCGGCTCAGGGCGTGATCCCGGCGTTGTGGGATCGAGCCCCACATCAGGCTCCTCTGCTATGAGCCTGCTTCTTCCTCTCCCACTCCCCCTGCTTGTGTTCCCTCTCTCGCTGGCTGTCTCTATCTCTGTCGAATAAAAAAAAAAAAATCTTTAAAAAAAAAAAATCTCTCTTGGGTGGTGATCTGAAGGGGCACATGCTCCCCAATGTTTATAGCAGCAATGTCCACAAGAGCCAAACTATGGAAAGAGCCTAGATGTGCATCAACAGATGAATGGATAAAGAAGATGCGGAATATATATATACAATGGAATACTCAGCCATCAAAAAAAATGAAATCTTGCCATTTGCAACAACATGGTTAGAACTAGAGGGTATTATGCTAAGCGAAATAAGTCAATCAGAGAAAGACAATTATCATACTATCTCACTGATATGTGGAATGTGAGGAACAGGCAGAGGATCATAGGGGAAGAGAAGAAAAAATGAAACAAGATGAAACCAAAGAGGGAGACAAACCATAAGAGACTCTTAATCAGGAAACAAACTGAGAGTTGCTGGAGTGGAGGGGTTGGGGGGATGTGGTTGCTGGGTGATGGACATTGAGGAGGGTGTGTGCTATGGTGAGTGCTGTGAATTGTGTAAGACTGATGAATCACAGACCTGTGCCCCTGAAACAAATGCTACATTATATGTTAATAAAAAATAAAAAGATTTTTTTAAAAAAGCTCTCTTGGGTGAATGGGTCATTGTGGAGGCCAGTTAGGAGCCATTACTATGGTCTAGGCGAGAGACTGCTGTGGCCTGGACAAGGGTGACGCAAATGGAAGTAGAGAGGTGGGTGAACAAATCTGGGACATATTTTGGGTGATGGAGAAGACTTACTGATGGACTGGATATGTAGAACGAGGCAAAGAAAGTGACTTGTGTTTTTGGCTCGATCCACCGGGTGGTTGGTGATACTATTTATTATGATGAGGGGGACTCAAAACTTTCACTATACACATTCAGTACCACACTGGGCTTTGTTGGGTTACAAGGCTCCGGGGCTATTTGCCCTTGCATGAAATGACACAAGACCACTATGCTTTATAAGACTTGCTTCTATTTTGTCTATTTCCATAGTGCCTCTCTTTCTGACTGAATTCCCACCACAGGAAGTTGATCCCTTCTTCCAAAATCTGTTATGGGCTAGGTAACCAAATACAAGTATTCAGTAAAACTGTTTGTAACGTAAGAGTACATGGGATCTGAATGAGGGGATGAAAAGTTCCCCAAGAGTAAAGTACCCATTTTGTTTCATGAGTTTCATGACAATACTGTAGATCGCTCAGAAGGCTTTGCTGCTTACTTATTGAGTGAAAACGCTGCTGAATAAATGATTTCTGGCTGGATAAGGAGTTACTGTACCTCAATTTTGGTATGTTTAGGAGTTGCCTGTCTGCCTTTCCCAGAGTCCTTCTCTAGCAATAGCTGAGCCAGCTTGATCTCCTTCGGAAGGCTTGGCCCCATCAACCATGTCATACTTGCTGCTAGTTAAAATCTGTTTTGTCCAACTTTTAGCTACTGCATTTCTACCCTGGTGTTATGACCTGGGCTCCCACAGTATCTAATTTCTGTATCTGTACCTTTACCTTGTTTCCCTGCGTGCCTGCCTTGACAACTTCAGTTTATACAGAGCTGTGACTACAAGTGTTTCTTTTTCAGTCCTCACTCATGTTGGAACAGGCATTCTATTTCTGAACCAAAGCCTGAAAACAGAGATTCTGCTACCAGTATTACACTAGCTAGCATGTTCTGAGCATTTATTATGCGCCAAACACTGTGGTGAACGTACTACACACGCGATCACGCTCCATTCTTGCAGCTATCCAGTGAGATGGGCATTGTTATGCCATTTTTTAAAGATTTTAAAATTTTACTTTTGAGGAAGAGAGAGAGAGGGAGAGAAAGAGAGAGAGAGAATGAGCAGGGAGGAGAGGCAGAGGGAGAAGCAGATTCCCCGCACAGCAGGGAGCCCAAGGCGGGGCTCCATCCCAGGACTCTGTGATCGTGACCTGAGCCGAAGGCAGCTCCTTGACAGACTGAGCCATGCAGATGCCCCTATTATGCTATTTTTTTTTCATGATGAAACTGAAGCATAGAGATAACAGGTAATCTTCCCTAGTCACACAGCTGGTTAGTGGGTGACGAAGTGAGGTGTAGAACCCAGGGTGCCTGTAAAGTTCCTGCTCTTAATCATTATCCTATAAATGCCTACTCTAGATTGATACATAAGCTTGAGTCCCTTGGCTTACTTCGTCTGCGTATCGTTTTCTTTCCTATGTCCCCTCTGCCCCTTAGTTGCTGTCCCTCTGTGGCAGACATGCTCCTTCACTGCTCCCATGTCCCAGCAGTCCCCCTTTCCATGCCAGATCGCTTCATTATGTATGTTAGATTGCCAGAAGGCTGTTCTACTGGGGCAATAGATATTTTCATTCAGCTCCGGACTTAATAAACAGTAAGACAGTAGTTAATAATTAAAGAGTACACTGGTTAACCAGCCCTATAAAGTATGTGTCATTATGCCTGTGTTCAAAATGATAAAATAAAGGTACAGATTGCAATTTGCTCAAGATCTTGCAGATACTCTATGGTGGGTCCTGATTTCAACACGTTTGACTGATTTCAGTGTGTCCTCTTCATTAATTTCTGGGAACCTGTCTCCCCAGTGGCTCTAGCTTTGGGGCAAACAGGCTTCCTATTTTACACGTAGCATTATGCTTCTATTTTATTTCCCTGTAAATAAATGTCCTTATATGAGTTTTTATGGTAATGGAAATTTTTTTAATATAGTTTTCATCCTCTTGTCCACTCCCTCGAAATGGTAAAATTGATGAATTGTTTTTGTTCATCTCATTTTAGAACACTGTTAATCTTTTTCTTGTTTTGGATTTGCACTTTTGAAAGCTTGTTTTGTCTGATTCTTGCCTTAGAATATTTTTAATCTGAATATATTACTGTCTTAGGAAAAGGGGGCTTTTCTTAATAAAACTGAGTAATGTAATTTCTATGACAATTGCTTAATTATTCTGAAATAAACACAATATATCATGTATAATGCATCATTGAACAATTTTACTTCATGAATGCTCAAACCTAAGAGAAAAAAATTGTAAAGGCCAATTTTAAGGAAAACCCAAAACGGTTTTGGAAATTAACAAAAAATTTTTCTTTGTGGTCACATTCTGAGCTGGCCTGTGCCTCAAAGAGCCACCTAGGGGCTAAGGAGCAACTTTAGATTCTGAACTTAATTCTTCTTCCTTTTTTTGTGAAGATTTTATTTATTTCAGAGAAAGAGAGAGAGCACAAGTGCGCATGAGTGGGGGGGGGGGAGCAAAGGAAGAGGGAGAAGCAGGCTCCCCATTGAGCAGGGAGCCCGATGTCGGGGCTCAATCCCAGGGCGCGGGATCATGACCTGAGCTGAAGGCAGGTGCTTAACCGACTGAGCCGCCCAGGTGCCCAATTCTGAACTTAATTCTACAAACATTTATCGGACTTCTGCTATGTAACTGGCCATGTTTTGTGCTGTGTATGCAGAATGTAATAAGACACAATTCTTGTCTTCAAGAAATTCAATTTGGGGGTGTACGTGGGTAGACAGCCATGACCAATAATCATAATAAATAACAAAATAATAATAGCAATATAATACAAGTATACCAACAAAAGCATCTCTAATTTGTTCCTTGCTCCCTGGTGCTACCTCAGGCTTTTATATCTTCCAATATCCTTTGATTTTGATTACTTTTTCTGTAAAATTGTTAACCAATTAAATTAACTGGAAGAACCACCTACTTGTACTAATTGATTTTCTGGATTACCAAGAAATCAAATTTTCATCTTGCTACATATTTCATTTGATTTCATTTTTTTAATCTCCAAAACTTTTTTCTTTTTAAAAGATTTTATTTATTTATTTATTTGGTGGGGGGAAGGAGGGGAGAAGCAGAAGGGTTGGGAGAGGGATGAGCAGACTCTGCCTTGAGCACAGAGCTTGAGGCAGGGCTCCAGGTGGGGCTCCACACAGGACTTAATCTCACAACCCTGAAATCATAACATGAGCCTAAATCAAAAGTCAGACGTTTAACTGACTGAGCCACCCAGGTGCCCCTAGTCTCCAAAACTTTTATGTTGACTCACTTCTACAATAGTTCCCAAATTTTATTATGTGTAAGAATTTCCTTGGGACCTTGTTAAAATAGAGATTCCTGGGAATCTAAACTTATCTGTGAAGTTCAGATTCATTAGGCCAAGCACAGAGCCCAGGGATCAGCCTTTTAGACAACTGCCCAGGTTAATTCTGATGCTACTGGTTTTGGGGATAACAGAGTCCCTCTGTGTCACCATAGTCTGCCAGCTGTGGGCTGGTTTGTTGTTCCTCTGATCTGCTCTGCATCTCTGGCAGCAAGCTGGTTTCCCGGACTCTTGTCAAGTGGCTCCCAGCTGGTTTTGGCCATTGGGAGGCCCTGGTGGGAGACTGGAGGGCAGGAGGAAGGAAGACACCTCTATCTTTGCCTCATGTGGAGTCTGAGAGTGGAGAAATGCCCTCTGTGACTCTAAGTGTCTGCTGAACAAGCCCACAATGAGGATTCCAGCTTTTGCCATATTCCTGGCTTCTGGGGCCCAGGAACCCCAGCCCACCCTCCGTCCATCAAGGCCAGGGGTAGTAGCCATTATTGGTAACCTCAGAGTTGCCTCCCTCTAGCCAATGCTATCAATCAATGCTCTAGGGCCACCTCTGAGAATGCTTGTACCATTTCTTTCCAAGCCAGCCTGACTTCCAAAGGTCAGCTCCTGCCGGTGTCTTTGTTGGAGGGCCATACTCAAGTTGCTGGAACGTACTTTGTACATACAGCAGTCTGTCAGTGCCAAGAATTAATGTTCCCTGGGGGAGTAGTCCTAATCAGTAACTAGTATAAACACCCCAGCTCCCAAGCCCCCTGGCCAGGATAACTCTAAGGTGTGTATTTTGCCCTATTTTCCAGGGTGTCCATGCAGGATTAAGCTCCAGCTGCCCACTTTGGTATATGGGGCTTAATAAGAATGCCCTGGAGTGGTTGCCTTGCCTTACCTTGTCTTCCCATTGGATTCCCTCATCTACCCATATTCCGTTTGAATACTGGTCTCCAAGCCTGCTTCTTGGAAACCCAAACTAAGACACTCCCTGCCCTTGGTTGGCTTCTCAGCCTCTTCTATCGCCCATAAATCGAATTCCTGGCCTGACGGTCCCTGTATCTGAAACTCTTGCAGGACTTTTTCTCATCCCGGTTAGACGAAGCTGGGTACTAGGTGCAAGGTACTACAACTGCTCAGGTGAACACACGTGATCCCGATTCCCGCGGGGCTCATGAGCTAACAGGGAAGACAAGCAAGCAGCTCTCGCAACGGCATGCGATGAATGCAGCCATTCACGACCGTGCACCCCTCGGAGGAGAGTGAGGAGATTTGGAGGACTGGGCTAGCCTCTGGGTGAGATCAGGGAAACGTTACAGTGGGGTTAACAGGGAACTTGGATTGTGAAAGATGAATTTTCTAAGTGGCTAAAAGGGGGGGAGCGGGAAATGGCATTCTGGACAGAGGAACAGTGTTTGCAAAGTTACAGAGGAATTAAACACCTTTGCTACTTGTAAGTATGGTATAAGCCATTTTGCTGCAGCGTGAAGGGGAGGTTGGAGGGGGCAGGAGAGGGGGAGGGGCCAGAACTTCGAAGCCACCGCACATGCCGCTCAGGAGTTTGCACCGTGTGGGCCCGAGGTAGGCCTCAAAGAAGTTCAGGGCGACGCGCCGGATTTTGCCTTCACCGACAGGACTCTGGGGCTCTGTGGAGGCCGGACAGTTTGCTCAGACCTAGTGAACGCAATAGGATGAACCTAACTGAATTTTCCTCTGATGAGCATGCCTCTTGCAATGCCTCATGCAATTCAGACTTTCAGAGATAAAATACATGGATAATGTAAACGGATTCGTTCAGTACCTCCATTTACCGAGTGCCTTCTCTGCGCCAGGTCTGTTCTGGGCATTGGAGATTCCACGGTAAACTGCAATTTCTTGCCTTCCTGGGCACAGAGGCAATACGGTCTAATTTCTCCAATGGTGTTTTTGGGGGGGGGGCAGGGAGCACTTACTTGTCTCTTGAAATATCCCGCCAAAAAAGTGTTCCTTGGTAAATCGAGAAATACTATATATTTTATCTCCTAGTAAAGATTCATAAAACAAAGTTTGCTAATTAAAGGCTCTGAGAAGTCCTACAGTCATGAAATCTGATCCCTAATTAATTTTTCCGTGTTAGCCATCTGTTGTTTTTGCCTGCTCAGTGTGTTTTCCCCTTTCTGGGAACAGAACCCTGATTTTGTTCTGGGGAACTATTCTTTGTGATAAGATACAGTGCTAAAGGGATTTTAATCAAGATGACTTGTCCCACCCTGACCAAAGTATGGACACATGGCCCAAGATAGGCCAATGAGATGCTTTCTCCCAGGAACCTGTATCTTAAGTAGGGTGATGCTATGATTAAATATGGTGGAAGTTCATTAATCACAGGAGTGGTGCCCTGCTTCCTGGATCTTTCAAACTGCTCTTTTCCTATGCTTTTCAAATTTTGGTTATCCAGCTTTCCATTGTACAGTCATTCACGTTGTGCACTAAAAAAAGGGTACCAAGTGTGAGGGAAGGAAAGCATTCATGTTGTGGGCTCATTTTACCTTCTATGAGAATGGGGGTAGATCATCTCAAAGCAGTGGGGGAGAGCTCTTGGTGACATCAACTTGCACTAGCATCTAGGAACATACATTCATCTGCATGCCCACTTGTTGATGCCTACACATACACAAGTTTATCTCTTCCCTAGGCAACTCCAGGTATTCTCTGAGCTTGCTTCTCTCATCCTTCTAGTGCTTTCAGATGCTCTGACAGCATCAGAGAGCAAACCTATCTAGACACAGTCCCACCACTGGGGGGCGGGGCTGGGAGTGTGGCGTGTGCCTACTGCCAATGGTGTGCATGCTCCAGATGAGGCTGTGGCTGAGCAACCAGGAATGTGGGCACATGTGTGCATGCCCTCATATCTTCTGCTTGCCAGGACACTTGCATATGTCCTTTAGAAGAGCCTGAAGGCCAAGGGTGTTTTTCTGTATTAGTCTGCTTGAGCTGCTATAACAAAACACCAGAGAGCAGGGATCTTATAAACAACACAAACTTTGTTCTCTCAATTCTGGAGGCTAGAAGTCCAAGATCAGGGTGCCGGGGCAGTCAGGTTCTGGTGAAAGCCCTCTTCCAAGTTGGAGACTGCTGACTTCTCACTTCTCCCTGTGTCCTCACAGGGTGGAAGGGATCAAAGGAACTCTGTGGGGTTTCTTTTATAGGAACATGAATCCCATTCATGAGGGCTCCACCCACATGATCTAATCACCTTCCAAGGGGCTGGGGCTCACCTCCTAACACCACAGATTGGGCATTAGGATTTTGACATATAAATGTTGTGGGGGTGGAGCAGGGGAGGGAAACAGAAGCATTCAGACCATAGCAATGCCCAAGCAAGAGGCTTTGGTTTTACTTTATTCTGAGTGGGATGCATATACTCGGGCCAATTTAAAAAATGTCTGATTTATGACACCAAAGCCATCACTATCCTGCCCCTCCTTTTACCCACTTACTCCTTTCCCTTCCCCTTCTCTTTCCTTTCCAGGTCAGGGAGCTGCCTGCCTGGTTTCTACTTTCCTGGGATGGCCTGAGCGTGGTGTTTAGTTGTGTAATAATAAATGAATGAATTTTTTTTTTATTTAAAGGAGATTCCTTTTAAATCTGTACCAGTGGCAGCCTTCTTTCTGAGCTGCCCCCTAGTCTTCTAAACTGCTTTAGCCAATCAGAGTCAGGCAAGGTTGCTCGTGCCCCAACCTTAAGTGAGGCATCCCGTGTCCTCTTTAATCATCTTTTAGCTCCTCAAAACTTGGTTTCCTGGTCCAGTGAAAAGAGCACAGGACTAGGGAGGAAGAGACCTAATTGTACTGATGAAAACCCCAAAGCCCACTGAAGGGAACAGGAGGCAGGGCTTCTAGGAATGCAGAGTGGAGAAGATGACAAATTCTCTCCCACAAAAAAAACTAGAGCAAATGCTCCCAAACCACCATTTCAGCGCTCTGGAAACTGACAAAAGCAAACAACAAATTGAGAAACATTTATTCATGAAACCCCGCTGAACTCTGGGTAAGAACAATGGGAGTCTGTGGCACTCTTGCCTGCAGCGACTCCATCCGCTCGCCCCACCCCCCCATCTGCTGGCACCGCAGCGTGGCTGGGTCGGGCTGCCTGCGAAAGCCAGCTCAGCTGCCAGAGGGCCCTGACTTGGTTAGTAGAGGAGGGCAGTGGCAGTAAAATTAGAAAACTCATTAGCAAACAAATAGGAAAAGCCTGTAGTCTTTCCAGCCTGAGGCTGTGGCCAGAAATTTAACAGCAAGATCTTAAAATGAGATAAGCCATCCACATCTCACTGGCTGGGAGGGTGTGCAAGCCCATGAGCTCTGGTGGGGCTGAGAGGAAAGCAGCCGCGGGCGCAGACTTGAACTGCGCATGTACGGATGTAAATGCGGGAGGCATATATGGCCATATAGATTTTTAGATTTACCATCTCTGATGTTATTCCTTCCTGTGGATTTCATATATATATATCTTAATTTGTTTCAAAGATATAAGATGACACAAAGCAATGGTTATGATACTGTATTGCTTGATATATAATATATAAGTATATTATATATAAATATAGAACTGTATAAATTACAGGTTATATATAATTTATATATGATATATAAATGCATATTATACATATTTTATATTTTATATTATATATAGAATTTATATATAAAACAGCAATAATAACACAAAGAAGGAAAAAGGAAACGGAGCTATATTGGAGTAAAGTTGCTGTATTTTTACCAGAATTGTCACTATTAACCTTAAGTGAATTATAATCAGATGGGTATTGTAATCCCTTGAGCACCTATTAAGAAAATAACAAAAAGTATGCCAAAGAAGTGAACCGATTTGCAGAGTGTCACCCAGCCAGCAAGTGGGAGTGAGGAGACACTTCAGCTGTCTGTCCCCATATGTCGGTTCAGGTCTTTGATTCCTGTTAGGGTCTGACCTTCCATCCTCACTCTGCCTTAGTCCTCTGGAATCAACACCCAGCCTACGGCAGGATACTTGGCCTCTAGCCAAAGTTAGAAAATCTGCTGTGGCTGAACTGTTCACACTCAGTCATCCCCCTTCCCAAGCAACACAGGGACCTGGCTGCCCCTTCCTGAGGCTGGAGGGCTCAGCAGTGCTGTCCGGAGGTTAGATAGCTTTGGGGCAGCTTGAGTACCCAAGGATTTTCCAACCTCTTTTGCAGCAGTGGAACCTAGCGGGAGGCCCTGCGTCGTATTTCAGTCAGCTGACAGTAGCCTCCTGTATTTCCTCTGCTTCCTGTTATTTGGAAGAGGAATTTTACTGTTATTCCCTGCAGCTCATACACAAACACACCGTCCCCTCTCCTGAAGGCCTCCGTTCTCCACAGCTCCCCTTTTAAGCTCCAACATATCAAACTCTCTTCCTCAGCGCCTGAGACTTCTTCACCATCAGGACGGGACTTAGGGTTTATCACACTTTGCTTAGACTGCATGATGGGAGAGACCATGCTTCTGGGCTTCTCCCACTTCCAGTGTTTCTAAGACTTCCGTGTGTATAGGAGTCACCTGGGGTGCAGGTAAGATGCAGAATGACTCTTTGATCACTACATCAAAAACGAATGATGCGCTATATGTTGGCTAATTGAATTTAGATTTTAAAAAAAAGATGTAGCTTCTGGTTTAGCAAGTCTAGGGAGAAGCTGGAGTTTCTGAGTTTCTCACGTGGTCCCAGGTGATGGGGATGGTGCTGTTTGGGGGCCCACGCTTTGAGCGGCTAGGTTCCAGATTACCTGTGCTCCTGCACCCTCCTTGGAGCTAACAGTAACACAGCATTATTTTAAGGATACTGCAACTCAAGAAATGAAAAATAGGATTTAAAATGTTAAAGAGAAACATGTAATTAGGGTTATTGACTTCAGAATGTAAACATTTTTTAAAAGTTCAATACAAATACGTTCTGTTGTGTTTTGTCTGGGTTTTGCTATCATCCCTGGCTGCTTCTGTGTCTCTTCCAAGTGTTCAGTACTACGCACGACTTCATCTTGAAGCCCTTCCGGAGGAGTGTACTGATTAAGATAACAAAAATAACTCACTGTGTTTATCCACCCAGCCATCTGCGTAGCCATCTGTCTAACCACCCAGCCCACCATCTCCTCATTCAACCAGTGATTCCTAGAGTCAATGTCACACTACGCTGTGAAGGTGTTAATGAGACAGTTGTTGCCCCCAAGAAATTTCGTCTCTGCTGGAGATAACAGGATTCTTAGGATATATTCTCAAAGACAGTATTAATGTAAATGGCTAAATATTACCAGAGTGCCAGGTAAGGACTTGGCTGTAAGGCCGAGCCATCCACAATCAGATCAACAACGTAAACAATGCTCTCAGCAATATAAACAAAACAGAGTTTTGTTTTCTGGAAAAGTTTAACTTTTCTGACTTTCTTCTGTTTTCACAAAGGATCAATTTAAATTAAAAAAGAAATTGCAACGTCTACCTTCTTTGCTTTCAGAAAGCTGTATTCTTTCTGTTCACACAGAAATAAGGGGAATTAGCAGGGGTGCCTTTAGGGAGGTAGTTACTAGCCGCATAGAGGGTACTGTTTGTTGATTTATTTGAATCAGGAAGCTTTTTAGAGGCTGCAAAAACTCTATAAAGTGCCGCCGGTTTGAAGCACAGAGTAGAATCGCAAAACTTTAAAAGGAACTTCAAAGTTCACGTCACCCATTCTCTCCCAGATTGGTTACATCAAACAGCCTGTTAGAGGTACATTCAGGATTTTTGCTTTCAATCTTTCCCTCCCAGAAGAATCAGTATATTGTAACAGTGTCTCCACCAGTATTTTCATTAGGGCCAGTTAATCTTAAATTCATACATCCTTGTCGATTACGATCAACACCTCCTACTTTGTTGATATCACTACCCACAGGCTAGCTTCTTCATCACTCTTACCTTCCTTTCCTTCACTCACACACTCCCATTCATGACAAAGTCCATGAAAACTGGCAGGATATAGCTCTGCAGGTGACCTCAGAGGTACAGACAAGATGGGAACATACTTTGGAGCAGTCGCATGAGGCAGAAGAGAAGACCCTAACTCTCACTGAGGGACACTCACGAGTCCTTGCCCCCCTGTTCTGCCTGGCCTATATCCACCTTGTTTCCCATGACTGACCCTATGTGCTCAGTTTCTTGCCCAAATCCACCCCACCCCTGCCCTGGGGAGAGTTGTTAGTTTGTGAGCTCAGGGTCCAGAATGATGGACTGGGCCTTGGGGACAAGCGGGCAAGGTTACCATCCCTTAAAACACATGAAGCTCTTCTCTTTCTCTCCTACTTCTCACAGCTGGATGAATAAATAGATTCTAGATGATTCTATTGACTCTCTCTTCAACTTCCTGCCTGCCTGAAACAGACAAAGTGATAGATGTCAAGATGAGAATTTGAGGCAGACAGCCCCAGGCCCCACTGCAGCCTTTATCAAGGCATTGCGTTTGGGTTTTAAGCTTGTGCACAATTAGTAATAAAGTGGTACTTTGATTTTTATTTATTATTCCTTTTCCAGATGGCTCCCTTGGGAACTCCAATAGAAAGGGATATGAGCAGAGCAGGATGTGGGCATTCCTGGATCCCTGGTCATAAAACAGTAATAATAGTAATAATGATATTTCTAACTACTTCTAGTAGGAAGTGGTATAATGTATCCATTAGGGTTCAGTGCAGGAAAGAGAAGCCACTCTAGCTATTTTAGGCAAGGAGGATTTAATAAAGGAAATTACGTGATAGTAAAAATCACTGGAAGCTGGGAGAAGCAAAATCCTCGCTCCCAGAACACAGCAGGATTGACCCCAGGGGAGTTACCACCTCTGAGGTTACCCCTGGAAATTTTAAGTAGAACTCTACCCTGTAGCCAAGAACCCTGCACGGCACGGTCTGAATGGCACCTCCAAGGATCAGGAAGCCAAAATCAGGAGGCCACTACCCTTGCTACCTCTGTCACAACTGCCTCTCCTTAGACACTGGAACCCTGTTATAGAAAAACTTCCTGTCTCCAAGATACTGTTTGCCAGAAAAGACAAACAAACAGACCAAAAGGGGCAAGGAGAAGGCTTCTGCCCCACTTCCGCCTTCTATACCTTGCAGAGTGCACTGAATTCGTGGGACATAATTTGTACCCACACGTTAGCTACAAAGGGGAATACAGCTTTTCTGCCTTCCAGCTTCTGCAGGAGGGACAGGCACACCCAGAGGAGGGATAGCAGGACGCTGAGCAGGGGGTCCATCCATCAGATCACCACGAGGAGCAAACGAAGGCGAGTGTCGTGTCACAGACTGAATGTGCATCCTCTCAAAGTTCTTAGCTTGGAATCCGAACCAGGGGGGATATTCGGAGGTGGGGCCTTTGGGAGGTGATTAGGCCATGAGTGTGGAGCCCCCAGGAATGGGATTTTAGTGCCTTTCTACGAGGAGATGTGAGAGAGCTTCCTTCCTCTCTGCTTTCCTCCATGTGAAGATAAGATCAGACGGCATTCTGCATTCTGGAAGAGGACCCTCCCCAGGCCCTACCACGCGGGCACTCTGACTTGGCTCTCCAGCTTTTAGAACTGTGAGAAATAACTCTGTTGCTTATACACGCTCTCATCTCTGATGCTTCACTACAGCCGCCCAAACACACTAGGAGGAGTGGGCATGTTACTCTATACTTGAAACCTTGTGCTTTAATTGTTACATGCTGGAGGAAAACATGGGCAATAATGAAAAGTATCAAGAATGTAATAAACGTCAGATACTGGCTGTAGGTAAGAGAAACCCTCCAAAGCAACCGGAGTGACAGAGGACCCCCCGTGAGGAGGGCACTACAGTAGCTCCTGGAATCATAACAAGCTTTAAACAGGGACAAGTTCAGCTGCCTTGGTTCTTGATGGTTTCCCCGTTCCTGTTTCAGGAAACACACAGGAGTGAGGTTGGATCACGTAACTCCTTCGATCCTCCCATCCCCAGGATTCCTCATCAACTACGTAATGTGCCGATGTCTAATCATGTTGAAACTCCAGACAGCATATACTTCGTAACCTCAAATATCATGTTAAGTAAAGCTAAAGTTTTAAAAATCAACCAAATAATGATACCAGAGACGTTTGGGATGGGTGAGGAAAACAGGTGGTCAGTTGAAAATAAGAATCAGGACCAGCAATAGGTGCATGAAAAGATGCTCACGTCACTAATGATCAGGGGACTGCAAATCAAAACCGCAATGAGATACCAGCTCACACCCGTCAGAAGGGCTAGACTCAAAAAGATAAGACAGAGCAGGTGTCGGTGAGGATGTGGAAAAAGGGAGCTGTTGTGCACTGTTTGTGGGAATGGAAACTGGTGCACCAACTGTGGAAAACAGTATGGAGATTCCTCAAAAACTGAAGATAGAAATACTATATGATCTAGCAATTCTGCTTTCAAGTATTTATTTGAAAATAAAAACACTAATTCAAAAAGATACATGCACCCCTATGTTCACTGCAGTGTTATAATAACCAAGATATGGAAACAACCTAAATGTTCAGTAATAGATGAATGGATAAAGAAGATGTGATATATATATATATATATATATATATATATATATATACACACACACACACAATGGAATATTAGCTATAAAAAGAGAATGAAATCTTGCCTTTTGCAACAACATGTTTGCACCTGGAGCGCATTATGCTGAGTGAAATAAGTCAAAGAAAGAAAAATACTGTATGATTTCATTTATATGTAGAATCTAAAAATAATAACGAATGAATAAACAAAACAGAAACAGACTTATAGAGAACTGGCAGTTGCCAGAAGGTGGGAGGACGGGCAAAATAAAGGAGATCAAGAGGTACAAATCTCCAGTTATAAGTAATTCATGGGGCTTTAATGTACAGCATAGGGGATATAGTCAATGATATCATAATAATTTTGAATGCTGACAGATGGTAACTAGACCTATCATGGTAATCATTCTGAAAGGTATAAAAATACTGAATCAGTGGATGGTGTACCTGAAACTAATACAATAGTGTATGTCAATTATAATTCAATAAAAATTTTTTAACAAAAAAGGGGGCCAGAGTGATAAATTGGTAGCAACTGGCACTGAAGTCGTGGTTGGAACCTACTGAGGCTTACAAGGTTGTTAGACCACGTCCTTCTCCTTCTGAATTAAAAATAGAGAACTAAAGATTTCAATAGATGGAGATCAATATTCTGTTTATGACCAACCAGGCTGGCATGGCTAATGTAGCTTGGATCTGTTGCCACGGTTAAGTTTCCTAAAACTCTCCCTTCTGATTTAAAATGACTAACTTCCTTCCAAGAGCCTACAGTTAAGCTTAGCTTGTGGAGGAGAGCAGAATTTGTGTTTCTAGCTAGACTGATACAAAAAGAGAGAGGATAGTCACAAGGGAGCCATGAACTTCAACATCTTAACCTCTCCTTGTAAAGGTCTGTGTAAAAATGAATGTCAGATTTCTGCCACTCTTCGATTAGACAAATCACTCACTCATTCTTCCATGGGAGGTAAAAGGGTCAGTTCAGATGGGTTTTTCCAAGAGTTCATCCTAGGAATGGAAGTTCTTTATCCAGAGACATGAGGACAGGAGCATAACTTTTCTCTAATAGAACTGAGATAATGGAGGAGAGATTCCTAGGGGAACAAAAACAGAAGAGAACCAAAATAGTCTGGAGAATTCTCCAAAATCACATGATCACAAAAAAAAAAAAAAAATTGAACCAGCAAAAGAGAAACAGTAAGAATGTTGAGAGAAGCACGTAGAAAACCAGTAAAAACTGATGCTCACAAAATTAAGGGAAGGAAAAATTTGGAAAGTAGATGGTAGTCAGTGGTGGAAAGTATGAGTAAGATGAGGACTGAAAAGTGATGTTATAAAAGAGTAATTTGTTGAGATGAAATTCACATAACTTAAAATTAAATATTTCATAGCAACCCATTCAGTGGCATTTAGGACATTCATAACACTGTGCAAACGCCCCCTCTGTCTAGTTCTAAAACATTTTCATCACTTCAGAGTAAAACCCTATGTGTATCAACTGTTGTCTTCCCAGGCCCTGGTGACAGTCAATCTGTGTCACATCTCCATGGATTTATCTATTCTGAATATTTCATACAAATGAGATCCTATAACATGTGACCTTTCATGTCTGGCTACTTCCACTTAGCATAATGTTTCCAAGGTTCATTAATGTACTATTTACCAGTATTTCATTGTTTTTTATGGCTGAATAATATTCTATTGTATAAATATGCTACAATTTTTTAAGTCCATCCATTAATGGCTGTTTGAGCTGTTTTTATCTATTGGCTACTGTGAATAGTGTTACTGTGAACATGCCTGTATATACACTTTTTTTAGTATTTATTTTCAATTTTTTGGAGTTTATATGGAGGTTTGGAAGAGTGGGGTTAAATGATAATTCTATGGTTAATTTGGGGGGAACCATAAAACTGTTTTTTGAAAACTTGCTTTTGATTTGGCAATTTGGTATTAATTATTGACCCTAGCTAGAAGAGTTTCAGGAGGATAATGACTGTGGAAAACAGATGGTAAGGGATTAAGAAATGAATGAATTTAAAAGCTTTTAACAGCTTTATTGATACACGCTTGACATATAATAAACAGCACATATTGAAAGCATGGGTTTTAGCCTTGGGGAGGAGTAGAGGCACTCCTCCTCTCAGACAGGAATAAAGTAAGAGTGGTTTCTGTAAACAGGTAAGTTAGAAGTGGAGGGGAGAGATACTAAGGGATTTGACACCTCATGGTCTCTTCCCTGTAAAGGAGTTGTCTAAAATGAGAAGTGTAGGAGTAGAGGGCTTAGGGAGATATGGTAGAGGCAGTTAGATGCTTACTCCAAATCCATTCTTTCCTTCTTCCTTAGTAACTGAATCTTGATTTTGTTTAGATGACTGACATATACAGCTTAAATACTGCAATATGCTCCTGTGATTAAGTACGGCCAGCTGGGTATCAGTAGGAATATTATATGGGACTTCTATGAAGGTTCTTAAAGGGAGACAACTTGGCTTTGAGGGGTGTCCTTGTGCCCTTCTGGACTATTACCTTCCTGCTGTCTAGAGCATGATGACTGGTGCTCCAGCAGCCATTTTGGGTCACGAGGTGATCTGGAGGATAGAAGCCATCTGCTGAGGATGACAGAGCAGAAAGACAGATGCCAAGGTTCTGAGGACTTTGCAGTATCTCCATAGCACACCTGGATTGCCAACCTCTGTTTTTATTTTATCTAGTTGAAAAATAAACTTACATCAAGTTTGGTCACTGCTCTATTGTGTTTCAATTATATGCACCCAAATACAATCCTAACTGAAACAGGAGATTATTAAAGCTTAATACAGTCTTTAAGGTGAGTGGAAAAGGGAACTTACTATGGTTCAGTAAAGGGATTCATGAGCTGAGGACTCAGTGAAGGGAGTCATCAATCTGCAAGTTTACAAGCTTTACTCTTTCAGCCTGGGAGTGGAAGCCGAAGTACAGATTTGAAAGATTCTCCAAGCATTGGGAGCCATTCCAGCAGACGTAGGAGAACGATGGTCAAGTGAAGAACTGAGGATGCTGTTACTAGATTTGAAGGATTTGACCTTGGGGTCCAGGTTGCACAGGATAGAAAGTTGAGCTGGTGAGACTGGCTACCTGGTATTGGAATCTTGGACAGGATTCTGGAATGGTTTTATGGATTGACAGGTAGAAGCTCCGGAGGTTGTGATTAGGCAGTGGGACTAAGTCTAGCATTTCCAAGATGGAAATCAAGGGAATAATGATGCTAAGGCTAGGTGTGGCCATGGGAATAAGGAGATGGTTGCGGTGGCATGGAAATGAAAGGACAGCATGAAGGAGCCTGAGAAAATGTGGGCCTTTTTGGAATGGGGGATGACTTTGCTCACTGAAGCAACCCAGAAGGATATCAATTTAAAGTCCACTAAGACAACTGAAACCAAGAGGAATAATAGCTTCCGCTCCAGCCTTAAACAGGCAGGTCACATTGAAAGTTTCTGGAAAGAAGTCCAAAATGGGACGATGGGTGATTAAAACAGAGCAGCTACAGAGGCCTTGTGAGAAGAATGCACAAACCCCCCCACAACCAAAGAGCAGTGCATATATCTCCAATTAAGTGAAAGGAGCCAAGCGATGTCTAGCCAAAGATCCCTGAGGTAGATGGTGACTTCTGGAAAGGCACCAACCAATTATATAAGACATTTTCTGTTAAGACATCTTCTGAGGGCGCCTGGGTGGCACAACGGTTAAGCGTCTGCCTTCGGCTCAGGGCGTGATCCCGGCGTTCTGGGATCGAGCCCCACATCAGGCTTTGAGGCGCCTGGGTGGCACAGCGGTTAAGCGTCTGCCTTCGGCTCAGGGCGTGATCCCGGCGTTATGGGATCGAGCCCCACATCAGGCTCCTCTGCTGTGAGCCTGCTTCTTCCTCTCCCACTCCCTCTGCTTGTGTTCCCTCTCTCTCTGGCTGTCTCTATCTCTGTCAAATAAATAAATAAAATCTTTAAAAAAAAAAAAGACATCTTCTGAACACAAACATTTCAATTAGTGGCATGCAGGAAGGCTCATTCTTGTTAAAATAAGTGATTCTTTCCTAGTGGTCAGGGATAAGATATTGAAAGAAAAGACAAAGACCTGGAATTCGTGTATGTTTTTAGAGAAATCATTGTGCTTTTGTATGGATTTGTACCAGAAAAAGAAACTGTAATTTAATGAAATAATGTTCTCAGCCAGGGTAGCACATCAGCCTAGAAATGGGGTCAAGGAAATGGTTGGTAGACTGATTTCTACAGATAATGGCTAGATATCTGACGTGTGCCTTTAGAGCAGGGGTTATTACTTTCTAGCATGGAACCCTCTCCTCAGAAGGTCAGGAGGCAGTGGGGCATGGTGGTAACAGAGTGAATTCTATGATTAGACCACCTAGTTTTGAATCCCTGCTATTTGAAATATTTATCAGGTGTCCTTGGGCCAAGTTATCTAACCTCTAGATGCTGTAATTTCCTTATCTTAAAAATTTGTCTTGTCATTTCCACCATCCACACTGTAACTGTCCCAGAGGTAAGCAATATTACCAGTTTTTGTGTGTGTGTACCTCCAAGGATATTCTATGCATTTAACAGTCCATAGATGTATGTTTTTTTTTCTCTCTTTAAAAACAGAAACACTGGGGCGCCTGGGTGGCACAGCGGTTAAGCGTCTGCCTTCGGCTCAGGGCGTGATCCCGGCGTTATGGGATCGAGCCCCACATCAGGCTCCTCCGCTATGAGCCTGCTTCTTCCTCTCCCACTCCCCCTGCTTGTGTTCCCTCTCTCACTGGCTGTCTCTATCTCTGTCGAATAAATAACTAAATTCTTTAAAAAAAAATAAAATAAAAAAATAAAATAAAATAAAAATAAAAACAGAAACACTTTTCTGTTCCCTTTCCCAAAAAAGAAAAAAATTAACAGTACTTTCTTGGAGCTCATTCCACAGCATTACACAAAGAGTGTCTTCAACTGTATTAAAACAGCTTTCACATTCATTATCTTATTTGAAAATAACTGGTTTCCTCTCTCTTAGTTGTGCCCCAGCAAGCAAGGTTATTAAACTTGCTTGCTGACACACAGTGAAAAAGTGTCAGAATTTGGACCAGAATAAAAACTTCAGCCCTGTGTCTATTGTTCATTTCTTAGACCAGCCTGTATGTGAAACCGCCCTGAGAATCAGTGCTTTTTCTATACTAAGTCCATCTGATGTTTGGATTTAGCGGCACTGCTGGCCTAGCCCAGGTTGTAACTAAATATAGTTGCTCAAGAAATGTTTGTTGAGTGGAATAAAATTGGTTAATTCATAACCCTGGATGATGATTTATATTTTTATCATGAATCCCTCAAGTTCCCTAGGAGATATATCATTAGCATACGTACTGGAAGGAAATATTGGGCATGCATGCAAATACAAAATGTCCCAGTCCCAGCCATGCGCAAATTGTTTAGTGAGCTGGAAAATTTTCCACAGTCCTCCAGATCACACCAGTGAGTCAACTAGCACCCCTCCTGACCCACAAGGCCTCCAACCTGTGAGTTCTACTCAGAAACAGTGTCTTTACTCTCCAGTTTTGCCCTCTTGTGATTCCTACAACTACTGAACAGAAAACGATGAACTGGGTAAACTATGCTTTGCTTCTTTTTCAGAACCTGGGAAATGATGACAGGAAATTCATCTAACTGTGTGTGCAAATGTGTATACTGAGAGGGGGTGACGTTCTCCTGTGTGGTGTGAACATATGCTCCCATGTGAAAAAGGAAGACCAAGAGCAAGGTTCTGAGTGTCCTGTGTCACTCAGTTTTCTGCGTGTGACGGCTAAGGGGGGCATCAGTGAGGTCGCACTGAGTTAGCTTCTCTGCTTGGCAGCTTTTTTCTTCCAGCAATTTTTACTGATAATTGAGGTATACAAACGCATGTAGGAAAATCAAATAGACAAAACTTGAGTACCTTATTAGAGTCACGGGTTACCTAATTTCTAAGCCATTGGGGAGTTTCTAGTACTTTATCATTAATTTCTAACTTAATTCCAGAGGTCGTATTTAAACAATTTCAATACTTGAAAATCATCTGAGGCTTGCTTTATGATCTAGCTTATGGGCAATTTTGATAATCCTCACAACACTATGAGATAGATATTTTCATCCCCCCATTCTACAGATACAGAAACTGGCATGTAAAGAGGTGAAAGAAACTTGCTCTAGGTTGAGTTGAAATGTGAGTGCAGGCATCTTGGCTCCTAAGTCCTTCCGCTTAACCGCTATTCTATAATACCTCTACCCATGAGGAGAAAAAGGGCAGATCTAAAAAAGGTCCTAGATCTGAGATCTCGTGATATTTGCACTGGATGAGGGGCTGTACTTAGCACAGGTGAAACATGATGAATTTAATGGTCCTATACTGGGAGATGGCTATTCAAACTTATTGATGGGAGAGATGAGTCCATGTGAGGTCTTGTCCATCAGCTCAGGATCTTCATGGAAGGAGCTTAGTTTAAGGGGAGAGGTTGTTGAAAAAGACCTGTTTGGGTTGTGGACACAAGATCATTATTGGAAAAGAAATACAACAGGGGATATCCTACTCACACTTCTGTTGGTTCTACCCACTGCACCAGAATTTTTTGCCTAAGACCTGGAAAGGGGACTGGATACTATTTCCCCATTTGGCTTGAAGTGAAGAGAATTATGGAAGATGTGCCGGCGAGCCAGACCTCCCAGATCACTTCCGATGGGCCGCAACACAGGCCCTAGGGATCCTCGAGGTCATCAGAAGGAGTAAGAAGGATGTATCAATCTGGACTCCAGCTACTCTGGGAAACAGAGTAACACAAGATGTTCACAAGTGATTTACATGGAAGGAGACCAACTGTAGGAATGCTGTGTGTAGAGAGAAACCTTTTGAAATTGATTGAGTGGGCAGAATGGTCCGAGGGGGAACCTAAAATGACTCTTAAGGGAGCAAGTAAAGAAAAAAATAAAGAGTAAACATAGCTAAAAACGAAGAGAAATGGGAGAGTTGCAGCCAGTGAAATGCGTTAAAAAAAAAAAAAATACACAGGGGCCCCTGGGTGGCTCAGTCAGTTAAGCGTCTGTCTTCGGCTCAGGTCATGATCTCAGGGTCCTGGAATTGAGCCCTGCATCTGGCTCCCTGTTCAGTGGGGAGTCCGCTTCTCCCTCTGTGCCTCGCCCTGCTCGTGCTCTGTCTCTGTCTCCCAAATGAATAAATAAAACCTTAAAAACAGGTTTGAAAGTTCTGAACGAAAGGAAAAGAGCCTGAAAAGTGGCCAGTCACATCTAGGTGGTACGGACAGTGCTTCTAAACTCAGGGAGCATTTTCCACTCAGCCTGAATATTTGGAGCCTTTTGCGGGTAAGGGCAACATAAAATCTGAAATAGCTCCTTCCTGAGCAGGTTTGGATAGAATCAAAATCAACAAATATAGTAGTGTTAGGACAGCTAAAATTGGAAATCTGAGGTTTTGGAAATGGGTCTGTTATGAGTGTTAGGTTAGCAGTGTGGCAGCAAAGGGAATGGGCTTTAGAAACTGGGCTCACCCAAGGATTCCTAGTGTTTACATGTGGTCTGTTTATTTAATGTGAGATATGTATGTTACATAGCATTTTCTCTTAAATATATATTTTCATATAATTTTGTAATTGTTATTTGCCCTGTGTATCTGATATTTCCTACAGTAGTGAGAAAGAAAGTAGGGAAATAAATCAATAGGAAATTACGCCACAGAACTGTTTCAAAGAATTAATCTAAAAATTGTTCCAATTGAAGTTTTATGCACATATTATCTCATCAAAGGTCCTAAATCACACTGAATAATTTAGAGGTTAGGTGTAATCAACCACAAAAGGACCAAGGGTAACACTTTCAACCATCTAATTCAACCAGGGGTTTGTATACAGGGAGAAAATGTGGCTTAATTTGTGGCCATAAGAGCCTATGAAGAGGGGACTTTTTTTTTTTTAAAGATTTATTTTTTGGGGGGGGAGAGACAGAGACAGAGTGAGGGGAAGGGCACAGGGAGAGAATCTTCAGGCCGACCCCCTGCTAAGTGGGGAGCCCAAAGTGGGGCTCGATCCCATGACCCATGAGACCATGATTTGAGCCAATGAAGCCAACAGATGGAGGCTCAACCAACTGAGCCAGTCAGGCACCCCAAGGGGACACTTTTGGACCTCTGCCTTCCCTTTGCCTAGTGCTGCACCTAGAAGGTAGAGATGTTCTCTAGCCCTGGAAGCTTCATGAGTGCTGTGAGAAATAATTAATTTATTGAAAACCATTTTCTTTTGGTTGCTGGGGAAATGCTTCCAGGGCTAAATGCCCATGTGTTTTAGAGAAGCTGAAAAGGTTGTCTCTAAAGTCTAAGGATTTGTCTGAAATAAAAATGTGATACCCCTCCACTCTTTTCCTCTTCCCTTTCTAATGCCCCCATCCCTTATCTGGCAGGGCCTGGACTCTTTCCCGGAGAAGGGGGAAATGAGTTTTCTTGGAGAAGTGACCCAGGAGTCAGCAAACACTTCTACTGATGTTTGCATATTTCCCACAAGGCAAGCCCTACCTCAGAGGCTTGAGCAAGCACCTGTGTTCCGTCCCCTTGACACATGAAGACTAGACTCAGTGACCACTGCGTGGATCACTGCATGAATGGAAGAGGAGGAAGGGACTTTAAAGGTAGGGCTTCCCAAAAGCCAGGGCAGGTGATAGAAGGCCTTTTGCAGCCATGGGTGAGCAGAGACCAGGACACATTCGTGGGGTAAGACAGCTGTCGAGTACTGTTCTCTGTTGCTAACGATGACAAAGGTACTATCCAGTGCCTACAGGACAAGCACTGAATGCTTCATATACATTCACTCATTTAATACTCAGAACCTTATGAGTTGGTCACCGTCATTAAGACAATTTTATCCCCTCTCCAAAAAAAAGAAAGAAAGAAAGAAAGAAAGAAATAATGTAGATAAAGTAGTCCCCTTCGAGTACCATGTACCAGTCCGCCAGAGTTCCAGATGTGTCTCTTTGCATTTACATACAGGCATTTGATGGCTAGGCTTCGCCTAGTTTTTTTGCATTATTTTACGTTTTTGCGTTGACATAGCTACATGTCTTCCTATGTACTTGCAAGCCATTCTTCAGGGTAGTGACCAAGAAGTGGAATTGCTGGGTGAAAGGGAATGTGAATTCTAAAAAATCTATTAGCTACTCCAGACTGTCCTCCAAAAAGGCCTTTTTGATTTGTTCCCTCAACAGTGGTGAGAGTATACCTCTTGCTATTCCTCAGAACACCTGCTAGCAATCCTTTTTACATCCTGTGCCAATCTCGTGTGAAAAAATGAGGTCTTATTATTATTTTAGTCTGTTTTCCCTTGATGGCCTGTGAGGCTGTACAGTTTTTCACATTGGCTATTTGTCTTTCTTCTGTGAATTACCTGCTCACGTCTTCATTTATTTTTATTTGGGGCTATTTGTTGACTTCGAAGGCTTCTTTACCTCTTCCACATGGTTGTGAGTTGTTATGTACGCTACACACATACTCCCTCCCAGTCTACATTTTTCTTCTTAGTCCCTGAGGTCTTCTGCCATTTCAAAGTCTGATATGTTCAAATGTATTTATATTGCCTTTCTTGCTTTTGCATTTGGGGCCTTTACCTGCTGTATTTTATTTTATACTTTATTTTTTAATTTTTTTAAAAGATTTTATTTATTTATTTGACAGAGAGCACAAGCAGGGAGAGCAGCAGGCAGAGGGAGAGGGAGAAGCGGGCTCCCCACTGAGCAGGGAGCCTAATGTGGGGCTCCATCCCAGGACCCTGGGATCACGAGCTGAAGGCAGACGCCCAACTGACTGAGCCACTCAGGCACCCCTTTTTTTAATATTTTAATGGTTTTGCCTTCCTGGTTGGCTCTTTAAAACATCTGAAACACATGAAACATTTGTGGAAGAGTCTCTCTTCTTAGTCTACCCACAGAACGTGCTGACGGAAATGCTAATTATACAACTGAAGCCAAACGCAAGAGGAGCAGAAGTGGCCATCCTCCCATCCGAGGGTGTAGGGTGTGCTGGCAGCCAGCAAGGGAATGCTTTCTAAGGCCGGCATCTATAGCCCCAAACAGCTCAGAGCATCAAACTCTTCTGAATTGCCTTGTTTCTTTTTTCAAAGATGGACCCTGAGTGGAGTGTTTTCCAGAGTACATTAGTGCCATAGGATATTAATACGGCATTAAAAATTATCACACGAGGAAAGGCTTTTGTGGTCACATACAATTGGGAGAGGCTTGGTTAAGCAATGCTAAATGGGTTTCGTTGGAGGCATCTCAATTAGTGAACGTTTATATTGGTCCGAGGCTACAAGCTGTTTTCAGATGGAAGTTTACAGTGTATTGAAAAATCCAAGGGATCATTTAGTTTGGAGACAATGTTCTCAACCTTAGCTTCATTTCTGAGTAGCCAGGGGAACATAAGCAAACATGGGTGGATCCAAGTCTCCCCGCCCCAGAGACTGGATTTAATTGATTTGGGATAGTGTTGGGGCACGGGGAGTTTTAAAGGCTCCCAGAGGCTCCTCACGCACAGCCCGGGCAAAGAAGCACTGTTGGTCCGACGGCTTCAGTGAGCAGCCGGGGAGACAAACAGCTGACGGGTGGGCAAGCATCACAAGCTGGTTTGGGGACGAGCTGGGACCAGAGATGGATGTTTGGAACCCTGGGCCTGGCCTTTGCCTCTGTCCTGTGCTGCCTTTCTCCAGCATGTCACTGGGCTTGTAAGGTCCAACCAGGACCACACGCTGCAGGCAGAGGCTTTGGTGCATGTCAGATGCTTCCTTGTAGGTTCTAAATGTCTTGTTCCCTTATCCATAAAAGAGGCATGGTAATACTCCTTCTCCCTTGTGGCAGAGTTAGTCTGAGGACTGAATGAGCTCATGCATATGAAAGTACATGAAAAATGCACCCTGCACACACGGAGGTGACGAGAGTAGGCAGGTAGAGGCAGGTAATAGCGCCCAGCAGTGCTCTGCTTACGAAAAGGGCGTGGGAGACGTTAAACTGTAATTGATGGTGGGGATGAAAAGCACCTGCTCGTACGGAACAGTTTCTTCACAAACACACCTGGAATCCCTCAGGGCCCAGGCGAGTTGTCAACATTACGTCCCTCAGGGAACCCCTAATTAAGGTTACCGTATTTCCAGCCCCAGGTGATGAGATGATTAACATTCACATGCATATGCGTGAACATTTATATAACTTTGCAAGCTGTGTTCAATAATCTCCATCTTACTGAAGTACTACGTACACCCTGCAGTTGTCATGCCAGAGGTGTCTTCCCCTGATCTGTCCCCTGACATAGGCACAACTGTCAGGGCCTAGAGAAGCTGGATGAATGGAGGAAGAGAAGTTGCAGGCAGAGGGGGAGGCATCCAGGGGCCAAGAGGGAGGCCTCGCTTTTGCTCTGGCAAAGGAGACAATGGAGCACTGTGGCTTGCTGAGAGCATCATGAAACTCTCATGCTTTCCAGCAGAAGCTTTGGAAACATTTAGGATTCTGCAGGAATCCAGAAAAGCAGCCTGCCATAGGCCATGTGCCTGGGAGACCAGCTCAATGTTTAGCCACAGGAGGAAGCAAGAGAAATTTGAGGGAAGCATAACCGGTCACGATAGACCTTTCCTTCAGCTGTAGACCCTCCCTAACAACCCCAGACAGGCTGTGTCATTCATAATTCATTCAAAATATTTGTGTGTAGGCACTGGGGGCACAATAGTGAGCATATAGATCCCATCCCTATACTTGTGGGGGAATACAGTTGCCTGGAGGATATGGACAAAATGTAAGTTAAGAGAAAAATAAAAGAATCTAACTTTGCAGTGCTATGAAGGCTTGGAAAGAGATTGAGGGATGGGAGGCAGGCATCTGCTTTAGTGAGGATGGTCAGGAGCAGAGGCCTGATGGGTGAGAGAGGGGCGTGTCAAGCAGAGGGGACAGGACGTATGAAGGACACAGAGGGGACAAACTTGGCACACTCGGGAAGTGGAGGCAAACCAGTGTGGCTGGAGGGTAGAGATGAGCAGATACGGGCACAGACCAGATCATTCTAGCCTTGGGGAGGTGTGATGCGTCTATTATACAGCAACCTCTAGCTGCTTGAGGGATGGTCAGGGGTTATATTCAAAATAATCAACACCTGGCAGGGGCGGATTTAGTCCTGGAGGACCTGAAGCCTGTATAATTTGGGGGTCCTTCTTTAAGAAAAATTCAAATTGTCATCTTAAAGTTTAAAAACAAAACTGAGGTTGCCTTGTAAACTCATCACTAGGGTCTTTGAAAGGTGTTATACAAGGGAGGTCCTGAAGCTTAAACTTTGCTGGCTTCCCAGTGAACCTGTGAAATTCGTTCAGAGCTGTGCCAGCCATAAGCACAGATCCCGCTGTCCTGGAGTCTCCCAGCTAAGTGTCAGCAGGGCAGGAGAGGCAGAGGGTGGTCCCAGAGGGTGGAGAAATACCATAGAAGGAGTGGAGCAAGGGTGTTCAGGCGTGTGTGAGAGAGTGGTGACCAAGATGGCCTCTGATCTAAGCCACCAAGGAAGGAAATGATGCAGGAGTCGCTGGATTGAGGTGTCATGGAAGACTTAGAACTGTAGAAATAGGGTTGTCAGAGCAAACGAACTGAAAAGGCAGCATGTGGTGGGAGAAGGGCTCCTTGGAATCTGGGGGTTAGAAGTGGTTCGTTCTCTGTGAATGACAAGGAGCAGGACAATGGAGCAGGTACTTGGGTTGGCATGAAGAAAACGCCACTGGAATTGAGCAGCTTAAATGGGGGGCCTGGCTCGTGCACGTGGATGCATTAGCCACAAATAATGATGCCACCGGTTTGGTGGAGAGGAAGAAAGTGAGGATTCTGTTTTTAAATGGAAATGGCGGGCCCCATATTTGGGACAGCTGTCGCTCTCATTTCCTTGGTTGTAGCTATGCTGTACAGGTTCTGGAAAGGAACGTGGCCGCGGCACCTGAAGGTTTCTCCCACTGAGGGTTTCTGCTGCTCATATCAGAATCAAAAGCAGACAGCACTGTGGTTATTTGGGGCTTGACTGGATCGATGACTAATTATACAATTGTTCGTACTTTTCCTTTCCTTGGGGGTGAGTGCCTTTCAAACAGTCACAATCTCTACACAGAAAAGTTTGTCATTAAAAAGAAAAAAAAAATTCTTGTGTAAGTTTTTGGTTTGCAGAAGGCTTTTACATTTGTTTCTTCACTGGGTCATCAGAATAAAGCCATAAAACAATGGGAATATTCTCATACAAGAGGAGAAGAAACAGTCTCAGAGAAATAACTTCCCAAATCACATAGCTGCAGCTTATAATACCTAATAAGTACTATAAACACCAGAGCTGACGCTGTATCTACAATGTTCTGAGCCCCTGTCCAGGGCTCTTTCCACCATACTATGGTGCCTTCCCTCAGGCCTCTTGTGGAAATGTCACCATCTCAGCTGTTTTACCAAGTTGTTTGGTCCTAATGTTGAAAGCTTGTTGGTCTCTGCCATGAGCTTACCCTTGGGCTAGAGATCACAGGGCTTTGGAACTGAAAGGACCCTCTGTAACCTAGGAACTCATGTAAGTAAGGTAGTTATGGACTGCCTTGGCTTAGAGAGGCTGAGTGGACAGTAGAGTTAAGTGTGGGCTAAGTAGGGCTGGCAACTCCACTTTGCCACGTACCACGTCTGATGAGCAGAATTGCTATCCTCTTAGTGATTGTTGGTTGCTGTCCGGCACTTGTACTTGGAGAGGGTTTTGTTGGTCCCCACAAGATGGGATATTGATTCCAGAAGCACATCCAATGAGGTATTTCCGGAAAGTGTTCAGAGTGTCCTGATCCTGTAGGGCACCCT
Source organism: Ailuropoda melanoleuca (assembly GCF_002007445.2). NCBI lineage: Eukaryota > Metazoa > Chordata > Mammalia > Carnivora > Ursidae > Ailuropoda > Ailuropoda melanoleuca. The sequence goes on from NC_048219.1 coordinate 41,174,118, forward strand.
TCCAAAGAGGAATACTCCATCAGCATTTGGGAAATGCTACTCATTCTATTCTCTCTCCTAGGTGATGAGTGTTTTACTGCTGCTGTAATAAACTATTACATACTTGACCTAAAACAATACAATTTTAATCTCTTACAGGCTCTGGAGGCTAGAAATCTGAAACCAGCTTCAGTGGGCTAATGCCAAGGTGTCAGTAGGACTGGTTTCTTGTGGTGGCTCTCGTGAAGAATCCGTTTCCCTGCCTTTCCTCTTCCAGGAGGCTGCCTGTATTCATGGACATGCTCTTTCCTCCATTCTCAAGGTGGGTCTCTCCGATCTATGCTTCTGCTGTCACATGGCTTTCTGACTCTACTGCTTCCCTAGTCTCGTTGACTTGGTCATTGCACCCACCCAGATAATCCAGGATAATCTCTCCATCTCAAGATCCTTGACTTAATCACCTCAGCAAAGTCCCTTTTGCTGTATAAGAAAACCTATTGATAGATCCTTGAGATGAGATGTGGACATCTTCATATTCATGAAACGATATTCACTTTACCAGAGATTCACAATAGTAAGAAATAAATTATGAGAAGGTTTGAAATAAAGAAAAAAAAAGCTGACTTAACTTTGTTAACCTTATCATTTTTAAAACTTGACCCTTACAACTTTAAGTTATCCTTTATGAAATGGCAACGTTTTTTCTGATTAACTGTTGACTCTTGAAGGAGGGAAAGCTCACCTTTTAGGCTTTGGTGAACTCATGCTCTGGGTACATGTGTCTCTGACAAAGACTCTTCCTTAGGCTCCTCTGAGCCCTTTTTTGTTTTTAAGTATTTGTTTATTTATTTATTTAGGAGAGAGAAAGAGACCAATCATGAGTGGGGGGAGGGGAAGGGGAGGAGAGAGAGAGGGAGGAGCAGACTTCCCACCAAGCAGGGAGCTGAAGGTGGGGCTCAATCCCAGGACCCTAAGACCATGACCTGAGCCAAAGGCAGATGCTTAACTGCCCGAGATACCCAGGTGCCCTTGAGCCCTTTTTTTGACCAGGCTTCACCCTTGGGCTCTGTTCTTGCTCTGCTTAGTCCAGTTTGAGCAAGAACCCTGCTGGGTCAGTTTAGGTAATATGTAAATAATATCCACTGGATTTAATAACAGAAGACAGGATGACCTCTGCCACGGTATATTCTATGACATGGCAACTAAGGTGACCAACTCTTCCCCGTTGTCTAGGATGGAGCGTGTTATCAAGATGAGGATACTTGAACACCAGGAGAGTTCTAGGCAAACCAAGATGAGTTGGTCACCCTGATGAGGCATGTGAGTGAGCACCCACACACATACACACACACACAGACTCACACTCACACAATCAAATGCCAGGACTAAAAAGTGACTAAGGGAAGAAACAGCACCAGGAAGTAGAGATGTTCTCCTAACCACCTGTGAAGATAAGAAAGGTGATTTGGGGGTCTTTGGAAGCCAAGAGGCAGCAAAAGCCCAAGCAATACTGAGCTCATGGGCAGAGGAGGAGGATACAGAAAGAGGGAAGTGCTAAAGGTCAAGGATAGGACCCTGAACAAAGCAACTTTAAAGGACAAGAGGAAGTTTACAGCAGTCATAACTTTTCTGCTTAGTCATTTCATCCTCAAATTATGGAGCTATAGGAGCACCTAACACAATACTTGTCCAGCAGATATACCTATGCAATTGTACATGGGGTCCTATGGGGTGTAAGTATGGGCATGTGCCATACACTTACCATATGAGAGCCCATGTAAAGAAATGTGTAGTTGAGGTGGCTCAGGGAGGTGCCGGCAATCAGGAGGCACAATGTTGCCTGTGATGATCTCCCTTTTAGGTCGTTAGGATTCTGCCCTCTGGAGACTTTAAATGAAATCAGAGAGTAAGTGTCCTCTTGGGAAGAGAGGAAGAGTGACTCCTAAGGGCCCATGATTCTTCTTGGATTCCTCAGGAGTAGAGGGGATGTTGGGAAGCGTGGCCCTGCAAGCATTGCCCAGAGTGCCAGTGACCAGAAGTAAGGTCACCCAAGAGCCTGGTTTGTGCTCTGGCTTTTCCCAGCCTTCACTTCCTCTCACTCTGGGTCCATTTACATTCATATTAATTAGCATTATTTGTATTAATTGGGTTTGTATTAATATGAACTTACAGAAAATCCCTGTAGGCTTAAACTATAGGGAAATTTAAGAATGGCATTAGGGTGGTTAATCCAGAAACTTAACCACTTAAGGTTTTTCTAACTTCCTATTCATCATCCTTACCTGGCCATCCTTGTGTTTCCCAAGATGGTTTGCTACCACAACAAGGCTTAATGGAGGAAGAGGTACTGTTTCTGTTCATACGTGCATCTCTCCCTTTTTACTTTTAGTGGACTAATTTTAAAGAAATGTCAGGTTCATAGCAAAGCTGAGTGGAAAATACAAAGTTCCCACATACCTCCTTATCCCCAGTACACAGACTCCCTCCTTGGCAACACCCCACCCCAGAGTGTGTATTTGTTACAACTGGCAAACATACACTGACACACTATTATTACCCGAAGTCCACAGCTTACATCGGGGTTCACTCTTATGCTGTATATTCTATGGGTTTGGACACAAGTACGATGACACGTATTCCCCATCGTAGTATCATATGGAGTGGTTTCACTGTCCTAAAAATCTTGTGCTCCATTTACTCATCCCTGCTTCCCCCCAACCCCTGGAAACTTCTGATCTTTTCCATCTCCATGATTTTGCCTTTTCCAAACTGTCCTATGATTAGAATCATATAGTATGTAGCCTTTCAGATGTGCGCCTACTCTTAAGACCAAGACAAATAGGACCAGATACCTCTAGCCGACCTCTGTTTGCATGTCATTGGGCAGAACCAAGTCACATGACTGCCCCTAAACAAACCCATGGGGGGGTCGATCATCCAAATTATACAATCCATTTTGGCCGTGAGATGGTGGGTTGTGTGCCCCAGTGCCTCTGGAAGTAATATCTGTGAAAGCTGCCCTTAGTATCTCTTCCTTTAAAGAAACTTGAAATAATAAACTTCCTGTCTCTACAGACATGTGTGCAACACAGCGGAGTTGGTTTTGTAATAGTCCCTGAGCAAATGAACACGAACACGGCCCTCAGGTGACTTGTGAGCAGTGAGAAACCAGCCACGGGCTGACGGCTGATTTGGCTCCACCTGCTCTTCCTGTGGCCTGCTGTAATCACAATGACTTCTCTGTAACATGCGACGCTGTTTGCTAGCATTTTACTCACAGTAAAACCTCTTTCACAACGGGAGTCAATCCTCTCAAACCCCGCCACTGCTTTACCAACTAACTTTATGTCATATTCTAAATCCTTGGTTGTCATTTCAACAATCAGCATAGCATCATCACCGGGAATAGGTTCTAGCTCAAGAAACCACTTTTCTTGATCATCCATAAGAAGCAATTCCCCACCTGCTCAAGTTTGATCCTGAGATTGCAGCCATTCAGTCACATCTTTGGGCTCCACTGCTAATTCTAGTTCTCTTGCTGTTTCCACCACGTGAGTTACTTCCTCAAAGTGAGGGATATAGGATAAGGGCTGGAATCAACTTCCAAACTCCTATTCATGTTGATATTTTGATGTCTTCCCGTGGTTCACAAATGTTCTTAATGGCATCTATAGTGGTGAGTGCTTTCCAGAAGGTTCTGAATTTACTCTGCCCAGATCCATCAGTGAGGTCACTACCTATGGCAGCTAGAGCCTTTTGTGTTGGAAGGTGGAGGAGGGTCAGTAAAGTATCCACCAGACGGAGAACGTACTTTGAGACTGAAAAGCGAAGCAAGCCACTCCATACCATTTACACAGAGCTTCACATCATTTACGTGGAGTCACCTCCCAAATCTATTTCTTCAACCTAGCTATTTCTCCTACCCTGCACTCTGTATCCATCAGCCAATTTCACTTACATTTCTAATAGACATCTCAGATGCAACGTTCCCTAATTGGATGCCTATGATGATGCCTCCCCAAATGTCCTGCTTCCAGAGTCTTCCCCATTTCCACGGAAGGCACTCCACATTTCTACCTGCAGTCTGAAATACTGGAAGCCTGCTTCATTTCTCCTTCTTACTACCCAGAATGAATCCATTAAGAAATGCTGCAAGTCCATCTTTAAACATCTCCAGCACGCAATCACTTCCTATTATTTCCCTTCCTCACACCCCACATGTACAGCCCACATCCCCCTCCTGGAACACTGCACTGGTTTCCTACAGTGTCCCTACAGGTCACTTACCCTGCACCTCTCAATTCCACACAGCAGCAGACAGAGGCTTCTAAAAGAAGTCCTACAGGTGGATCATCTGGGGTTTTTAAAAAGATTTTAAAGAGGGAGAGGGAGCAGGGGGAGCAAGAGAGGGAAAGGAGGAAGCAGGCTCCCCGCTGAGCAGGGAGCCCGACTCAGGGCTCGATCCCATGACCCTAGATCATGACCTGAGCCGAAAGCAGATGCTTAACTGACTAAGCCACCCAGGCGCTTCTGGATCATCTGTTTAAAACCATCCTGTAACTCCACACCTCATTCAGAGAAAACTCAAAACCCTTTTAACTCTAAGGCCTGGATCTCCGGACTCATTTCAAGTACTCTTGGCTCCAGCCACGTGGCCTCCTCACCCTTCCCTGAACACAAGGACACGCTCCTGCCTAGAGCACGCGCACTGCAGGTTCCCCTGCCTCAGAACCTCCTCTCACACAATTCCTTCATGTCCTTCAAATCTCTCAAAGGTCACTGTCTGAGTGAGGCTCACACTTACTGTCGTAGTAAAGGAGCCATCTTCCAGGCCCCATGCAAGTCTACTTGTGTCACCTTCCTCAAAGCACTTCCCAACTTCTAACATACACACTTCCCTTATTTACTAGCATAGTGTTGGCGCCTTGCTACCAGAACCATATGCCCCACCAGGTGGGGCCATTTTGCCTCTTTTTACTTCACTGAGGTGTCCTAGACGCTACAATAGTGTTCCTGTGTCTGACACTCCATCATCACGTGGACAAGTAAACCTCGTAGAGCACCTCTCTCTTCTAGATGGGCCTCAGGCCACAGCTGTTTGTGGCAGCTACCACTCTTCTCACCAGTGGTGGTCTCCTCCATGCCTCCATGTCCTCCATCTCACACCATCCCTCCTGCACAGCACAGGAAACGATTACAGTTCTCCCTTCAGCACCTAGGCTTCATAATCCCCTTTCCATGGTGTCTCCTAAAGCACAGATCAATGACCAAGCCACGGCTCAATAACTTGTTCACTTTTCCTTCTCCATTTCCTTTTCCCGTCATTTCAGAGAGGGTGTCTAACAATCCCTCGGGCGTTTTGGGGGTGTCACCGTACTCACGCACTGAACTGAGCCACTCATAAAATCTGGCTAAGTCTCCCCACTTGAAGATGGCTGACCAAGCTGGGATTTCCCCCGTGGAAAGCAGGGCTTCCCATCCCCATAATATGTGGCTTCTCGCCCAACCCCCACTCCAGACATGGACAAGGGCTTCCCATCACCACGCACCTGGCCTTTTAACCCATCCTTGCTTTGTTTTATGTCTCCTTCTGGCTGGCTTGCCAATTGTTAGAAAGTACAGGAGGGTCAGTAAAGTATCCTCCAGACTGAGAAGGCACTTTGAGACCTAAAAGTGAAACTAGTCACTCCATACCCATATCTTTTACACCAAGTTTTATTCAGGGTAACTTACTGCCGGGGGGAATCAGACAGACCTATGACCAAGGCACCACGAAGCTATTCTCCACCAAGTCTGGTTCATCCCCAGTTTCTATAGAGCCAAGGGCATGGTGGGGCGGTCACAGGGTCATTATCTAAAGCAGCACCATCTGTGTGTCAGAGCGTCTCATCTCTACTAGTTACTTAAAGTAAAGCCTTCTGTGCGCCACTTTAGGGAAGGTCAAAACAAGCCTTGCTGCACTCTGGTCAGCGCAGGCACTGAGCTCCACGGGGCCTGGAACACACAGCCCCAAGGGAGATCCCTGCGCGGGCGTGAACAAGATGGAGGTCAAAGATGGAGTCAGTGTTATCAGCATGCCTACACCTATGAAACGTATTTCTTGAATACTAAGACTTTTAAGTCAAAATTACTCCTTGATCCACGGGCTGCAGAACGGACGGTGTGTTTGCAGGCATGAAAACAGCACTAATCGCACTGTATGTCTCGCTCAGAGATCCTGGGTGACCAGGTGCATTGTCAATGAGCAGTCATATTTTGAAAGAAATCTTTTCTTCCGAGCAGGTCTCAACAGTGAGCTTAAAATATTCAGTAAATCATTTTGTAAACACATGCGCTGTCATCCAGGCTTTGTTGTTTCGCTCTCAGAGCACATGGAGAATAACTACAGCATAATTCTTAAGGGCCCTCGGATTTTTCAAATGGTGAGCTTTGGCCTCAACTTAAAGTCACAGGCTGCGTTAGCTGCTAACAAAAGAGCCAGCCTGTCCTTTCAAGCTCTGCAGCCAGGCATGGACTTCTCCGTTCTAGCTCTGAAAGTCCCAGATGGTGTCTTCTTGCAATAGAAGTCTGCTTTGTCTACACTGAAGGTCTATTGTTTGGGTGCAGCCGACTGCATTAATTGTCCTAACCAGATCTTCTGGGTGCATTGCTGCAGCTTCGACACCAGCACCCTGCTGCCTCCCCTTGCACTTTTATGTTCTAGAAATGGCTTCCTTCCTTAAGTCTCATAAACCAACCTTTGGTGGCTTCAAATTTTTCTTCTGCAGCTTCCTCACCGCTCAGCCTCCATAGAAAGAAATGAGTCAGGGCCTTGCTCTGGATTAGACTTTGGCTTAAGAGAATGTTGGCTCTGGTTTGATCTCTAGCCAGACCATGAGAACTTTCTCCATACCAGCAATCAGGTTGTTTCACTTTATCATTCATGCGTTCACTGGAGCAGCACTTTTAATTTCCTTCAAGAACGTTTCCTTTGCTTCACAACTTGGCTAACTTGGTACAAGAAGCCTAGCTTTCAGCCCCTTTGACCTGCCCTCCTCACCAAGCTTAGTCATGTCTAGCTTTTGCTTTCAAATGAGAGATATGAGATTCTTCTTTCACCTGAACACTTCGAGGACACTGCAGGGTTGTTCACTGGCCTAGTTTCAATATTGCTGTGTCTCAAGAAATAGAGAAACCCGAGGAGAGGGAGAAAGAGAGGGGAAGAGCTGGGGGCGGGGGGAGCAGCCAGAACACACAGGTACTTACCCAGTAGGCTCACTGTCTTACACAGGCATGCTTCACGGCACCCCAAAACAATTACAATACTCACATAAAAGATCACTGATCATAGATCAAAACAAATATAATGATAATGAAAAAGTTTGAAATATTGTGAGAATTACCAAAATGTGATGCAGCGAAATGATGTGAGCAAATGCAGTTGGAAAAATGGCGCTGATAGATTGCCTCATTGCAAGGTTGCCACAAACCTTCAATTTGTGAACAACACAGTATCTGTGTTGTGTAAAATGAGGTATAGCTATATTCGTAAGAAGCTTAAACAGAAGATGTCCCTACTCTCAAAGTGCTTCAGGTGCTGATACACTCAGATGTGTTTATAATTATTATTTTTTTACCTGTCTTTAAGTCTCTGCTGAAGTGTTATTTTCTCGGAAAGTTCTTCTCTGACCACTTTATCTAAAATCATACCCCCTGTCACTCTCTTTGAACCTTCATTCTCCTTCCTTTTTTGTTTAAAGCACTTCTTTCCATATGACATAACATTATGTATTTTTATTTGTCTGCTATCTATCTGCCCTCTAGACTGAGGGATGGGACCGTGTTTTGTTCACTGACATTCCCCAGACCTTAGAGCAGTGCCTGACACATAGTAGGTGCTCAATAAATATATGTTGAGAGGGAAATGAAACCAAGACTGACTTTAATTAGGAGTTTCTTTCTGAGTCATGTAAGGAAGATATTGAACACCAGAATAAAACGCAAGCCTTGTTTGCCAGGAGGAAGGGAGAGTGACTGTTGAGTGGAAAATCAACTTTGTGAGTCAGGGTGAGGTGGTTGCCTGTGTTTGTAGCTTCCTGGCTCTAAATAGCCTGTGTCCTCCATCTTATGGGGGTTAAAATAGCTCTTGACACTGAGGGTGCCATGTCCTCCATGGTCCAACCCATGCAAACCCTCCTTCAAAGTGTCCATGAGGTTACCATTTCATGACTTTTTTCTCTCATCTAATTTGAGGTCTTCTCCAATCTGTCATGAAGTTGGAGAGAAGAAAGCAAGGCCATGACCCAAACATGCCTCCTGAATGTGCCCTGTAGATTCTTGCAAAAGCAATAAATAGATTTTCCTGCCTAGGTTTCTTCCATTAAAGCACCATCAAATGGGAAAGCAGGTTGAGTTATTAGTATTATTATCAACAGCAAACATAATAATTACGATTCCTTAGACTGATTTACCACTCTATGCTTTTCATACCTCTCTGTTCTCTCATTTGTTGACGGTAATGATTGATAAAGTAGTGAGGTAATCAGGGCAGGCTGGATTCTCCTCCCCCACCCCCATTTAAAGAGGAAGAAACTGAGACACTTCTCTCCTCTGCTCGGAAGGGACCTGCCCACACAGTTAGTAAGTGACAGAGCTAGGATTTGAACTTAGGTTTTCTGACGCCATGTCCATTCTTTGTATGATACTCATACTGGTCATCCTTCTCTGGCCCATGCTGAACAAGGAAATTATTCTGGATTGAATTTGGCAAACATTTAACAAACATTTGCAAACAAGCCTATACCTCAACCCTAAAGAAGGACGGCCTTTCCAGTGCTTGAAGGAATATGTCACCCAATTTAATTTTTTCTTAAGCAATTACTATCAACTAAGCTGGGCTAGGCTCTGTGAACACACAAACAGTGGAAGACAGTCTGATATATGATGACCTCTGACTTCTTTTCTCACCCTTGGGCTGCCAAAGTGCTTCATTTTAACCCCGTTTTACCTGCTTAAATGCGTTGGGAGATGATGGAGATACAGTGCATTGGGTAAATCCCAGGATGATGATCCCCCTAGCAGTGCCCCCTGTGCATAGCCATTCTACTGCCCTGGAGCTGGCCAATGCCTTCTGTCATTTCGGAGACCCTCTGTAACATCCTTAGCTTGTTTCATGTCCTGGATGCTTTCCTGTTGACACAGTACATGTTGACTTTTTGTTTAAATGGTCCCTTAGCTTTCCCCTATGTATTATTGTAATTTAGAGTGCCAGTGAGAGAGGAACTTATGAATGTAATCAAACTGGAAGAGGAAGGATTCATGGCAAACTGAATTTGCCTGGCACTTCACATAATATCGAAAAAATACCAATCATCCATATCAAAGTATAAAGGGCTTATGGGGATTTGGGAGGAAGCTAAAACCGGCCTCAACAAGCCTGTAGTTCTCTAAAGAAAGTCTACTCTTCCTGCTACCTAAATGGAGATGCCAAAATGCATTGGAACAATGTAGCAAAAGAAGTAACATTTTTAGGGAGGTAGGGACCCTAGAGTGGGTCTGTTAAGCATGACCTATTCCCTTCCCCGGCAATGCCTATCAAGAGGTCTCAGAAGACACCTCTTTCAGCAGGACATTAAGATGAAGTTTCTGTTTCTGGAAGTATGCAAACTAGATGCTCTGACTGACCCTCATATGAAAAGCAATTGAAAAAGTCTGGATAATTTTTTTTTTAATTAAGCACAAGCATAAGCTGGAAAGAGAGTAGAGAATGCTTGGAGTCCAAAATCAAAGCGAATAATGAGGAACAAAGTATTGATACACACTGAATATATTCATCGCAACACCATTATGCTGAGTAAAAGAAGCTAGGCAATAGAGAGTACATACTGCATTATCTCATTTCTGTAAAATTCTAGAAACTGCAAATGAATCTATAGTGATAGGAAGTAAGTCGGTAGCGGTAATGATGGTATGGTGATAGAAAGTAGTTTCTCAGGGATGAGGATGGAGGAAGGGGTGTGTCATGACGGGGCAGGAGGATACCTGGGGTGATGGAAATGTTCATTATCTTAATTATAGGTATGGTTTCATGACTGTATCCTGCTACAATTGATCAAATATGTGCAGTTTATGGTACTTCGATTATACAGCAAGAAAGTTGTTAAAAACAAAAACAAACTCCAACTAACAAAAAACCAAAGGGATTATTAGAAGCCCAAACTTAAACTGAAGCTGTGAAGTGGTTTTCACCCTGAGCACAGACTCCAATTCTGGTGATCTAGAGCCCCCCTTTCACAACCTCACAGGGCCAGGGGGAAAGGTGGAAAAGCCCAAACTGCTGAGTATAATAGGAGAGCCCCTGGACAAAGCTGGAACTTCAAGGTCTATACCTTTAATGTAAGAGTGACCATCAAATAAACCAGCCTTTCACCTCCTGCACATGCAGGGGATGGGGAGGGTTTAGTTATTTTATCTTGATAGCAAATACCAGGTTTCTGGATCAGAGATCAGAGCAATTATTTACCTACAGCAATAACAGTGTTGGTCCCCCAGGTTCCATTTTCCCTCTGAGGGTTGATGTGATAAGGGCAGATGCTCACCCTGCGTATACAGAGGAGTCTATCCTCCAGGAGGGGAACACTGGAATTAGGAGTCTCAGTTTACGTAGGAACCGTTGCACGGCGGCCACCTGCCGCTCTGCAGAGAGGGAGAGTCCTTTGGTCTCAAGCATAAACAACCCCTCTCTGGGAAGAGAAGAAGGTCTCTAGGTATTTACAACCCTTTGAAATGCAGACGGATAGGTCCAGGAGAGATAAACTTGCAAATCTCCCCTGGGTAGTACTGCCTTCAGATGGTGTTTGCCATTTACTTGTACTTTGCCAGGAGTTTTTGCTCAAGTGCAAACATGAAAACATTCACCTGTTTCCCAATAGGGGACAGATGGGCAAACAGCCTATTTTGAGCTCAGAGGCTTACTGGGGGTGGGGGGGGGGAGAATGCCCACTTGAGCATTCATAAGCACAATATGGCCTCATTTAGACTGAATTACCATTACCTGCATGGTAATAATAAATTAAATTAGACAACTGATGATTTAATAGTTGGTTAGGCACAGCTCAAGACAAAAATGAAAAATAAATCTGAAGAAAACCAGTATGCAGCAATGGGAGACGGAGAGATGAAAAATATGAAAAAGAAGTTAATAGGCACAGAAAAAAAGTGAAAAGATCTATCATGTGTCTAATTGGAGTCCCAAGAGCAGAAAAGAGATTATGAAGGAGAGGCAATTTTTGAATAATGGCTCCAGAACTGATGAAAGACTCCAATCCTCAAATATCAAAAGACCAATAAATTCCAAGCAGGTTAGTTAAAAGACATACACTTCTAGGTACATCATACTGTGTATTAAATAAAAGTAGCAAGTGAAAAAAAATATTACCCTCAAAAGAACACCTAAGTTACTAGACCAAGAAGTCAACTGATCTTTTTAAATGGAGACGTAACTCACATAGCATAAAGTTCACTCTTTTTAAGTATACAATTCAGTGATTTTAAATTTCCTCCCAAGGTTGTAGAGCCATCACCATCACATACATCCAGAACATCTTCATTACCCCAAAAGGAAATCTCATACCCATTAGCAATTACTCTCCATTCCATTCCCTTCCTCCTGCCTTTGGCAGTCAACAAACTAATTTCTGTCTTTATGGATTTAATTATTTTTGACATTTCATATAAATGGAATCATATAATATGTGACCTTATGTGTCTGGTTTATTTTACTGAGCATAATGTTTTCAGGGTTTATCCTTGTTGTAGCATGCATTAGTACTGTATTCCTTTTTGTGGCTGAATAATAGTCCATTGGAGGGATACACCACATTTTGTTTGCTCATTCATCAGCTGATGAACATGTGGGCTGTTTCTGCTTTTTTGGCTGTTATGAATAATACTGCTATGAACGGTCATGTACAAGTTTTGTGTGAACTAATGTTTTCAGTTCTCTTGTTATAGGCCTAGAAGTGGAATTGCTAGGTCACGTGGTAACTCTGTTTAGGTTTTTAATGCACCGCCACACTGCTTTCCAGAAGTGGCTTCACCATTTTACAAACCCAACAGCAATATATGAGGGTTTTGGTTCCCCCACATCCCCACCAACACTTGCAATTGTTCGTGTTTCTGTTACAGCCATTGTAGTGAGTGTGAAATAGTATTTCATTGTGACTTTGATTTAACGACATTCAGTATGTTTTATATGCCTACTGATCATTTATTTCGCTTCTTCGGAGAAACATTTATTCAAATACTTTGTTCATTTTTAAATTGGATTATTTGTCATATTGTTGAGTTATGAGAGTTCTTTATATATCCTTGATACTAAATTCTTATCAGATATGCGATTTTTATTTTTTTAATTTTTTTTATTTTAATGATTTTTCTTTATTATATTATGTTATTCACCATACAGTACATCCCCGGATTCCGATGTAAAGTTCGATGCTTCATTAGTTGCGTATAACACCCAGTGCACCCATGCAATACGTGCCCTCCTTACTACCCATCACCAGTCTATCCCATTCCCCCACCCCCTCCCCTCTGAAGTCTTCAGTTTGTTTCTCATAGTCCATAGTCTCTCATGTTTCATTCCCCCTTCTGATTACCCCCCTTTTCTTTATCCCTTTCTTCCCCTACCGATCATCCTAGTTCTTATGTTCCATAGATGAGAGAAATCATATGATAATTGTCTTTCTCTGCTTGACTTATTTCACTTAGCATTATCTCCTCCAGTGCCGTCCATGTTGCAGCAAATGTTGAGAATTCGTTCTTTCTGATAGCTGAGTAATATTCCATTGTATATATGGACCACAGCTTCTTAATCCAGTCATCTGTTGAAGGGCATCTCGGCTCCTTCCATGATTTGGCTATTGTGGACAATGCAGCTATGAACATTGGGGTGCATATGGCCCTTCTCTTTACTACGTCTGTATCTTTGGGGTAAACACCCAGTAGTGCAATGGCTGGGTCATAGGGTAGTTCAATTTTTAACTTTTTAAGGGACCTCCACACTGTTTTCCAGAGTGGCTGTACCAACTTGCATTCCCACCAACAATGTAGGAGGGATCCCCTTTCTCCACATCCTCTCCAACAATTGTTGTTTCTTGCCTTGTCTATCTTTGCCATTCTAACTGGCGTAAGGTGGTATCTCAGTGTGGTTTTGATTTGAATTTCCCTGATGGCTAATGATTTTGAACATTTTTTCATGTGTCTGTTAGCCATTTGTATGTCTTCATTGGAAAAGTGTCTGTTCATATCTTCTGCCCATTTTATGATTTGTTTATTTGTTTCTCGTGTATTGAGTTTGAGAAGTTCTTTGTAGATCTTGGATACCAGTCCTTTATCTGTGGTGTCCTTTGCAAATATATTCTCCCATTCCGTGGGCTGTCTCTTAGTTTTTTTGACTGTTTCCTTGGCTGTGCAGAAGCTCTTTATCCTGATAAAGTCCCATAAGTTCATTTTATCTTTTATTTCTCTTGCCTTTGGAGATGTGTCGTGAAAAAGGTTGCTCTGGCCGATGTCATAGAAGTTGTTGCCTATGTTCTCCTCTAGAATTTTGATGGATTCCTGTCTCACATTGAGGTCTTTCATCCATTTGGAGTTTATTTTTGTGTATGGTGTGAGAGAGTGGTCAAGTTTCATTCTTTTGCATGTAGCTGTCCAATTTTCCCAGCACCATTTATTGAAGAGACTGTCTTTTTTCCACCGGATGTTTTTTCCTGCTTTATCAAAGATTAGTTGCCCAAAGAGCCGAGGGTCCATTTCTGGGTTCTCTATTCTGTTCCATTGGTCGATGTGTCTGTTTTTGTGCCAGTACCATGCTGTCTTTGTGATCACAGCTTTGTAGTACAGCTCGAAATCCGGCATTGTGATGCCCCCAGCTTTGTTTTTCCTTTTCAACAGTTCCTTGGAGATTCGGGGCCTTTTCTGGTTCCATACAAATTTAAGGACTATTTGTTCCAGTTCTTTGAAAAATGTCCTCGGTATTTTGATCGGGATAGCATTGAAAGTGTAGATTGCTCTGGGTAGTATGGACATTTTAACTATGTTAATTCTTCCAATCCATGAGCATGGAATATTTTTCCATCTTTTTATGTCTTCCTCAATATCTTTCAAAAGTGATCTATAGTTTCTAGCATATAGGTCCTTTACGTCTCTGGTTAAGTTAATTCCAAGGTAACGCATGGTTTTTGGTGTTATTGTAAATGGGATGGATTCCCTAATTTCTCTTTCTTCAGTCTCGTTATTCGTGTATAGAAATGCAACTGATTTCTGGGCATTGATTTTGTATCCTGCCACCTTACTGAATTGTTCTATAACTTCTAATAGTTTGGGAGTGGATTCCTTTGGGTTTTCCATATAGAGTATCATGTCATCTGCAAAGAGAGACAGTTTGACTTCTTCTTTGCCGATTTGGATACCTTTGATCCCTTTTTGTCTTCTGATTGCTGTTGCAAGGACTTCTAGTACTATGTTGAATAATAGTGGCGAGAGTGGGCATCCTTGTCGTGTTCCTGATCTTAAGGGAAAGGCTTCCAGCTTTTCCCCATTGAGAATAATGCTTGCAGTAGGCTTTTCATAGATGGCTTTTATGAGATTGAGAAATGTACCCTCTATTCCTACACTCTGAAGGGTTTTAATCAGGAAAGGATGCTGTATTTTGTCAAATGCTTTTTCTGCATCAATTGAGAGGATCATATGGTTCTTGAGTCTTTTCTTGTTGATATGATGTATCACATTGATTGATTTGCGAGTGTTGAACCATGCTTGCATCCCAGGTATGAATCCCACTTGGTCATGATGGATAATCCTTTTAATGTACTGTTGGATTCTATTAGCAAGGATCTTGTTGAGGATTTTGGCATCCATATTCATTAGAGAAATCGGTCTGTAATTCTCCTTTTTGAGGGGGTCTTTGCCTGGTTTGGGGATCAAGGTAATATTAGCCTCATAGAATGAGTTTGGTAGCTTTCCTTCTGTTTCTATTTTTTGAAATAGCTTTAGGAGAATAGGTATTATTTCTTCTTTGAATGTTTGGTAGAATTCCCCAGGAAAACCGTCTGGGCCTGGAGTTTTATTATTTGGAAGGTTGTTTATCACTGACTCAATTTCTTCATAGTTAATTGGCCTATTTAAGAAATCTATTTCTTCCTGTTTCAGTCTTGGTAGTTTATAGGTTTCCAGGAAGGCCTCCATCTCTTCCAGATTGTTTAGTTTTTTGGCATATAGCTGTTGATAAAAGTTTCTAATAATCCTTGCAATTTCAATGGTGCTGGTCGTGACCTCTCCCTTTTCAGTCATAATTTTAATAATCTCAGTCCTTTCTCTTTGTTTTTGGACAAGTTTTGCCAGTGGTCTATCAATTTTATGGATTCTCTCAAAGAACCAGCTTCTAGTCCTGTTGATCTGCTCTACTGTGGTTCTGGTCTCTAATTCATTGATTTCTGCTCTAATCTTGGTCAACTCCTTCCTTGTCAGTGGGTTAGGCCTGTCCCTCTGTTGCTGTTCCAGTTTCTTGAGGTGAGAATATAGAAACTGCATTTTAGATTTTTCTATTCTTTTGAGTGAGGCTTGGATGGCTATGTATTTCCCCCTTAGGACTGCCTTTGCAGTATCCCATAGGTTTTGGACCGTTGTGTATTCATTCTCGTTGGTCTCCATAAATTGTTTAATTTGTTTTTTGATTTCCTGGTTTATCGAGTCATTCTTGAGCAGGATGGTTCTTAGCCTCCAAGTGTTTGAGTTTCTTCCAGGTTTTTCCTTGTGGTTGAGTTCCAATTTCAGAGCGTTGTGGTCTGAGAATATGCAGGGGATAATTTCAATCTTTTGGTATTGGCTGAGACCTGTTTTGTGTCCCAGAGCATGATCTATTCTTGAGAATGTTCCATGGGCATTTGAATAGAATGAGTATTCTTTGGTTCTGGGGTGTAGTGTTCTATATATATCTATGAGGTCCAACTCGTCGAGTATGGCATTCAAAGCCTTTGATTCTTTGCTTAGTTTTTGCCAGGGTGTTCTGTCTATTTCTGATAGTGGGGTGTTGAGGTCCCCTACTATTACTGTGTTCTTATCTATATGTCTCTTTATTTTGGTTAAGAGTTGGCTTGTGTATCTTGCTGCTCCCCTGTTGGGGGCATATATATTAATAATTGTCATATCCACTTGTTGAATACTTCCTTTAAGAATAATATAGTGCCCTTCTGTATCTCTCTCTATGGCCTCTAGTTTAAAATCCAGTCTATCTGATATGAGAATTGCTACTCCAGCTTTCTTTTGAGGTCCATTTGCGTGGAAGATGGTACTCCATCCCCTTACTCTAAGTCTGAATGCATCTTTGGGTTCAAAATGAGTCTCTTGTAGACAGCAAATGGATGGGTCATGTCTTTTTATCCAATCTGCAACCCTGTGGCGTTTTATGGGAGAGTTTAAGCCATTTAGATTGATAGAGATTATTGACAGATATGATTTTAATGATGCCATTTCTCTTTAAAGTCTTTGTATCGGTTGTGACTTGCTGCTCTGTATCACTCTTGGGGCCTTTTTACCTTTATAGAGCCCCCCTTAATATCTCCTATAGGGCTGGTTTCAAGATATGCGATTTTTAAATATTTTCTCCCATTTTGTGGATTATTTTTTCAATTTCTTTCTTTTTTTTTTTAGCTTTTTTTTTTTTTTAAGATTTTATTTATTTATTCAACAGAGAGAGAGACAGCCAGCGAGAGAGGGAACACAAGCAGGGGGAGTGGGAGAGGAAGAAGCAGGCCCATAGCAGAGGAGCCTGATGTGGGGCTCGATCCCATAACGCCGGGATCACGCCCTGAGCCGAAGGCAGACGCTTAACCACTGTGCCACCCAGGCGCCCCTATTTTTTCAATTTCTTGATAGTACCCATACACTTTTTTTGAACCATGGAACACCAATTTCAGGGAATAAAATGTTTTAAATTGTTTTAATCTTCTCCTGATTTGCTGGTGTCCTCTGTTCTCAGGCTTCACTGGGTAAATCCTTACCGTGGATGCACAGTGAGATACCACAGGACTGGTAATCCTGAGCTGGCCATTTCTTCAACACAAACCTTGGGAAGTAGAGAAGGAATGTCTCTAGCTGACCACTTAAGTGTGGTCAGTAAGAGAAAGCAAGGAGCAGTTTAGGTAAATTTTTATTGCATGTGTGCACATTACACATGCGTATGTGTGTGTACACACGTGTGCACATACATTCAGATCCAGAGCTATTGAGACAGGTTGATAAAATGACTAATGGTTTTCCCTGGGGTGGGGAATCATATTGACTATATGCGGATGCTTGCTCTGGGATTCAACTTATGATTTTTTTTAATAATAATTTTTTATTATGTTATGTTATTCACCATACAGTACATCCTTAGTTTTTGATGTAGTGTTCCATGATTCATTATTTGCGTATAACACCCAGTGCACCATGCAATATGTGCCCTCCTCAATACCCATCACTGGCCTATCCCATTCCGCCACCCCCCTCCTCTCTGAAGCCCTCAGTTTGTTTTCCAGAGTCCATAGTCTCTCATGGTTCATTCCCCCTCCTGTTTACCCGCCCCCCTTCATTCTTCTCTTCCTTCTCCTACCAATCTTCCTGCTATTTCTTATGTTCCATAAATGAGTGAAACCATATGATAATTGTCTTTCTCTGCTTGACTTATTTCACTTCGCATAATCTCCTCCAGTCCCATCCATGTTGCTGCAAATGTTGGGTAATCATTCTTTCTGATGGCTGAGTAATATTCCATTGTATATATGGACCACATCTTCTTAATCCAGTCATCTTTTGAAGAGCATCTCGGCTCCTTCCACAAGTTAGCTCTTGTGGACAATGCTGCTTGTCAATGAACATTGGGGTGCATATGGCCCTTCTCTTCACTACGTCTGTATCTTTGGGGTAAATACCCAGTAGTGCAATTGCTGGATCACAGGGTAGCTCTATTTTTAATCTTTTTAGGGACCTCCACACTGTTTCCCAAAGTGGCTGTACCAACTTGCATTCCCACCAACAATGTAAGAGGGATCACCTTTCTCCACATCTTCTCCAACATTTGTTGTTTCTTGCCTTGTAATTTTTTCCATTCTAACTGGCGTAAGGTGGTATCTCAATGTGGTTTTGATTTGAATTTCCCTGATGGCTAATGATTTTGAACATTTTTTCATGTGACTGTTAGCCATTTGTATGTCTTCATTGGAAAAGTGTCTGTTCACATCTTCTGACCATTTTTTGATTTGATTGTTTCTCATGTATTGAGTTTGAGAAGTTCTTTGTAGATCTTGGATACCAGTCTTTTATCTGTAGTGTCCTTTGCAAATATCTTCTCCCATTCCGTGGACTGCCTCTTAGTTTTTTTGACTGTTTCCTTGGCTGTGCAGAAGCTTTTTATCTTGATGAAGTCCCACAAGTTCATTTTTTCTTTTGTTTCTCTTGCCTTTGGAGATGTGTCATGAAAAAAGTTGCTGTGGCCAATGTCAAAGAGGTTGCAGCCTATGTTCTCCTCGAGGATTTTGATGGATGCCTGTCTCACATTGAGGTCTTTCACCCATTTAGAGTTTATCTTTGTGTGTGGTGTGAGACAGTGGTCAAGTTTCATTCTTTTGCATGTAGCTGTCCAATTTTCCCAGCACCATTTATTGAAGAGACTGTCTTTTTTTCCACTGGTGTTTTTTCCTGCTTTGTCAAAGACTAGTTGCCCAAAGAGCTGAGGGTCCATTTTTGGGTTCTCTATTCTATTCCATTGGTCTATGTGTATGTTTTTGTGCCAGTACCATGCTTTGAGATCACAGCTTTGTAGTATAGCTTGAAATCTGGCAACGTGATGTCCCCAGCTGTGTTTTTTCCTTTTCAACAATTCCTTGGCGATTCAGGGCCTTTTCTGGTTCCACACAAATTTAAGAGCTGTTTGTTCCAGTTCTTTGAAACATGTCATTGGTATTTTGATTGGGATGGCATTGAAAGTGTAGATTGCTCTGGGTAGCATAGACATTTTAACTATGTTTATTCTTCCGATCCACGAGCATGGAATATTTTTCCATTTTTTTGTGTCTTCTTCAATGTCTTTCAAGAGTGATTTGTAGTTTCTAGAATATAGATCCTTTACCTTTCTGGTTAAGTTAATTCTGAGGTAACGTATGATAAGAAATCATAAGAAAGGGGATCCCTCTTACATTGTTGGTGGGAATGCAAGTTGGTACAGCCACTTTGGAAAACAATGTGGAGGTCCCTAAAAAGATTAAAAATAGAGCTACCCTATGATCCAGCAATTGCACTATTGGGTATTTACCCAAAGATACAGACGTAGTGAAGAGAAGGGCCATATGCACCCCAATGTTCATTGACAAGCAGCATTGTCCACAAGAGCTAACTTGTGGAAGGAGCCGAGATGCTCTTCAAAAGATGACTGGATTAAGAAGATGTGGTCCATACATACAATGGAATATTACTCAGCCATCAGAAAGAATGATTACCCAACATTTGCAGCAACATGGATGGGACTGGAGGAGATTATGCGAAGTGAAATCATACGTTATCTCAGAATTAACTTAACCAGAAAGGTAAAGGATCTATATTATTCCCTGCATATTCTCAGACCACAATGCTTTGAAACTGAAACTCAATCACAAGGAAAAATTTGGAAGAAACTCAAACACTTGGAAAATAAGAACCATCCTGCTCAAGAATGATTGGGTAAACCAGGTAATTAAGAAGATTAAACAATTTTTGGAAACTTATGGGACACTGCAAAGGCAGTCCTAAGGGGAAAATACATAGCCATCCAAGCCTCACTCAAAAGAATAGAAAAATCTAAAATGCAGCTTTTATATTTTCACCTCAATAAGCTGGAGCTGGAACAGAAGAAAAGGCCTAACCCATGCACAAGAAGGCAGTTGATCAAGATTTGAGCAGAGATCAATGAATTAGAAACCAGGAGGACAGTAGAGCAGATCAACAAAACCAGAAGCTGGTTCTTTGAAAGAATAAATAAGATCGATAAGCCACTGGCCAGACTTATTCAAAAGAATAGAGAAAGGACCCAAATTAATAAAATTATGAATGAAAGGGGAGAGATCACAACCAACACCAATGAAATAGGAAGGATCATTGGAAACTTTTATCAACAAGTTTAAGCCAATAAATTAAACAACCTGGAAGAAATGGATGCCTTCCTGGAAACCTATAGACTACCAAGACTGAAACAGGAAGAAATTGATTATTTAAACAGACTGATTAATTATGAAGGGATTGAAGCAGTGATCAGAAACCTCCCCCAAAACAAGAGTCCAGGGCCTGACGGATTCCCCGGGGAATTCTACCAAACATTCAAAGAAGAAATAACACCTATTCTCCTGAAGCTCTTTCAAAAAATAGAAACAGAAGGAAAACAACCGAACTCATTCTAGGCCAGTATTACCTTGATCCCCAAACCAGGCAAAGATCCCATCAAAAAGGAGAATTACAGATCGATATCCCTGATGAATATGGATGCCAAAATTCTCAACAAGATCCTAGCTAACAGGATCCAACAGTACATTAAAAGGATTATCCATCATGACCAAGTGGGATTCATCCTGGGATGCAAGGGTAGTTCAACATTTGCAAATCATTTCCATTCACACAGATTAAGAAATTCCCTTTGTGTACCTCCTTTTCCTCCTACAGCCTCTTCTTTCCATGACATCCCCATCCCCTCTTATGGACTGCTGAGTCTCAGGGGTTTGGCCAGCTCAGGATGTCCCTCCTCACCTTGGCTTCCTTCTGCTGCTATCCCTGCCCCCCCCCCCCAGTTTAGGTGACCATCAGCAGCTGCCTCCTAACTCACTCCCTTGCTGCAGTCTCTCAGTGTCTCAGTGCTGCCCTAGTGTCCCTCCAAAAGCATCTTGTCATTTACACCCTGAGAACCCAACTAAAGGGTCTAGGGTCTTTTCGTCTTTATAAATATTTGGCCTCAGTAAAATTAGTTGAAAGAATATGTAAACGAACACGTCACTTCTCTGTACAAAATTCTTCACTGGCTCCCCACTACCTTTCCCCTGATGTCAGAAAGACTTGGCGTGGCATCCAAAGTGCCCTCCGAATAACACCATAATCAACATTTCCTGCTCCGTTCCCACCATCCTCTTTTCCTTCTCACTCTGTACCTCCCCTCCAGCACATCCACTGTGCCTTACTCAGTGCCTCCTCACCAGTGTCAACTCCGTTTCTCTGGGCCTTTATTCACTTAATCTCGCTTCCCAGAACGTTCTTGATTTCTTTTTTTAAGCTAATGGGATTTTTCTTACCCTTCCAGGATAAGCTCCAGCTCCAGCATCTTTTCCCTTTGCAGACTTCCCTGAACACCTATTGGGATCATAAGCCTCACAATACTTATTGCTCCCATGTGCTTTGTCTACTCCTCTCTGACAATGGTTACATTTCTCCAGGCTTCTTTCTGGAAGGGTGCATTCTGCCTAATATGAATATAGCCACTCAGGACCTGGCAAATAAACATTTGTTGAATTGAGCTAAACTTTAATATGCAAGCTTAATTTCTGGTTATATCATCTGGGAAGAAAAATTAGGAGAAGTTAGGTATAGATTCTTGAATGATATTCTCTTGATTCCCCCCAGTTTTTAGATATTTCAGACCAAGCTGAAGCCCCTGCCTCATGGCACTCTTGTGCTGTTCCCCTCTTTCTCCTCTTCCCTTCCAGTCTCTGGCACCTCTGCATGGTCGGTGGGTGTGGGATCAGCCTCCTTATACTTCTGGCTTGTTTGATGGTCCCCAAAAGGAGGAGGAAAATGACCCACCCTGGGACTATCTCCACATGATCTGGAATGTGATAGACAGTCGTCCAGCTGCAGGCAGGTGAAGGAAAAGGAAAGTGAAGCAGGTAGTCAGGCCCCCTTTCCTCTCTGGTTCTATAGGGACATTCCTGCGGGATACTGTGAGAAGAGATAACTCAGAGCAGGGTCCCCCTCTAGAACTCAGAATGCTACTACAGCATCCCATCTGAACCCTGCAGTCTCTGACGGCTGACTGCTGTCCTTGACTTGGAGTGTCCTTCCCTTCACAGCCCTCCTGTTTTTCTGGCCAAGACTTCTTTATTCTTTCAGGATTCACTTAGCTGCCTCCTTGGTGTTCCGTGGGTGCCCCATGTTTGCTTTTACCATAACTGCTACCCCTTCAATTGGAATTGCCCTATTTGTAGATTCCCTTCATTACCCCCAATGATACACACCTTATGAACAGAGCACTTAGCATGCAGTAAGTGATCCATAAATATTTGATGAATGAATAAATGAAGCTGTTCCCACTTACTCACCTGCCCTTGAGGATAACACTGTGTTTCCTGGTGAATATATAAGAAAGACCCCAAAGTAACTAGTATGTTGAAATGCATGACTCATGGGGTTTAATCAGTTTTGTGTCTTCCAATGCCTCTGTTCATTTCTTCATTATTCTTCCTCTGCCCCTACATAAAAATGTGGGCAGACCCATGACTAGCTATCCTTGGGTTATACAAACCATCTCGCTTTAGTAATCAGAAAGTCAGCAGCCAAGTCCTATCTTCCCCAGTGACTTGCTAAGCTGGTCCTCTCCATTTAAATTCCACTCCTACTTTCTGTGACAAGTGCCCATTATGGGGGCACCTCGTTGGCTCAGTCGGTTAAGCCTCTGCCTTCGACTCAGGTCATGATCCCGGGGCCCTGTGATCAAGCCCCATGTGGGGCTCCCTGCTCAGCAGGGAGCCTGCTTCTCCCTCTCCCTCTGCCCCCTCCCGCTTGTGTACTCTGTCTCTCTCTCTCAAATAAATAAATAAAATCTTAAAAAAAATAAACACCCATTATGTTTCACCTGGAGTCCTGGGGTAGACTTACTGGCCTCCCAATTGGCCCCTCCAACTTTCTAAAGCACAATTCAACTTTCAAAAAAAGTTTTCAAGGGCTCTCAACTGTCTACTGAGTCAAATTCAAATTCTTTGCCTGGCATTCAAGAGTTTCCATGATCCAACATGAGCCCATTCTTCCAGTTTTATCTCCCATCTACCTCATGCAATCTGTGTTGCCATTAAATTGCTCAACGTTTCCTGAACATGCCTTTGCTCATGCTGTACCATCAGCCTGGATGCCCTGACTTCAGTTTTTTCCCCATCAGGACCAACTCCATCCCTCAGGCTCAAAGGTTACCTTCTCTTGGAGGCCTTCCCCAGCTCCCCAGCTGGAATTACTAAATAATGTCTCAAGAGTCCTGTAGCTGCAGTAGGACTTTCAAAAGACCCAATGCACATCATTCCAACTTAACGCATAATTGTTAAATGCCTAATTGTATCAGATGCATTGGTGACTGGCTGCTACAGGGCAGGGGCTTGGGGGGCATGGCTTGGCTGGAAATGATCTGTGGATTGGTGAATTGTGAAGGCCTGCAGAAGAGACAGGACCTGACCCTCACTTTGGCGGGTGGTGAAGGATATTCTGGGGATAGAGAGATGGGGGACAAATGCAGGAGACAGCAGGCACAACTGGCTAAGAAAGTCTCCATTTCTCCTCATATCCACA
This sequence comes from Ailuropoda melanoleuca, assembly GCF_002007445.2. NCBI lineage: Eukaryota > Metazoa > Chordata > Mammalia > Carnivora > Ursidae > Ailuropoda > Ailuropoda melanoleuca. Next base: position 41,197,683 of record NC_048219.1, read on the forward strand.
GATATGCTGCCCTCCCACGGGTCTCAGTAACAGCACTCAGTGGAGGAGGTGTCCCTGACAACGTGATGGTCTGCTACACTCAGAGAAGCTGGAAATTAGGAATTTAACTTCAGACCTGTATCTCCTAAGTAAAGTAAAGGGCACCCTGAGATCAGAAACTTGGCAGCCTGGGGAAGGGGCTTACCAAACATCTTACTCTATTTCTGGACTTCGTGTCTTAGATTATTTTAGAGTAATGAAATTTTGTAATATAACTGTGTACCAAGATTGCTTCTGAGCTGTAGTGTGTAGGGGAAAGGAGCCCTATCTGGTCAACGTAATAGATGGTCCCAGCCCTGGAGCTCACGCAGCCATCTTTATGGGACTCGACCCACCCCCAGATTGCACAGCCATACTTCATCCCATGTGTTGCTTTATAATATTAAGGGTTCTGTATAGAGGTAATGCCCTGTTAGACTGCAGGCTTCTCAAAGACAGGCACCCTAGTGGGTCTGCTTTGACATGCACACAGAGCATGCTTTCACGCTCACCCTTGGTGTTCGCTCATTGAATGGAGGCTGCTTTCTTTATTTCGGCTGCCCTGCTCTTTGTGGTTGGTTCACTCAGGGGCCTGAAGCTGAAGCCTAATTAGGGCATGGCTCCAAATTCAAGCCAGGTGTGGAGATTAGCATCCTGCTGTTTCTTGACCCTTCAGGCAAAAGTGTAGTCAGCAATCAGGGATCAAAAAGTATGATAGGGATTCGGGGATGGGGGTAGGAATTCAGGAGTTATATCAAGGAAGGTTTTGCATTCAAGGACTGGATAGTCAAGTGTGGGAAATACAGTGAGTGTACAAGCAGAATTTGCTATGCTACAATGTGTTTTTATAATACCAGCTATCCCACACCCTCATTGATTCTTAAGAGAGAGAGAGAATAGTATCCATATCATGTTCAAGTTGTGTTGATTTGTATATAATTTTCCTGGACAATGGGAGCTGGATTGGAGGTAACAGAACTATAGCTACAAGTAGCAAAGAAAAAGCCCTGAGTTTTGGCTGCTGTATGCAAAGAAGCCCTCTCAGCAAATTTTGGGAAAATTAAATGTGAACACCTGCACTTGGAGCTTTTTTTCTGGAGAGTGTACCCCAGCCTTGCACATTTGGGGGCAGGGATCTGTCCTCCTGTACCCACCTAAATGGCAGTGTAACTGCACAGTCTTTGTGCCTCCAAGCGACCATTTGCACTCTTGGTCCATGCATTTTTAATACCCCTTCAGTCGGTAGAATGTTCTACACATGCGATGTTCTTGACGAATAAATCATAAATCAAAGACTGGTCTCCAAACTTCTGGATTCCAAACTCTTGCATTCCAGACAAGAGGTCCTCACCAAATAATCATTATTTGACTATGTTATCAGTAACATCGCATTCAGTTCTTTTGATGGGCTGAACAAGAAGGCCACATGTTAGAAAAGGCAAGTTTGTTCTTAAGAGCCAATGCAAGACACAGCAGGATCTGAATTTAGTCCAACTTTCAGCTCTCTCCCATCAGTCCCCTGGAGAGTGCCTCCCTTGACCACTCTCTAAAACCTAGAACTCCTACAACCTCTATCTGCTACCCTTGCATTGCTTCCCAAATAAGAACATTGATTTATTTACCTGCTTGTTGGTTGTCTCCACTAGAACGTGAGCTCCCTGTTACAGCCCAGCTCTCAGAATAATGCTGGAGCATAATAGGTATTCAATAAATACTTGTCTAATGAATAAATATATTCAAATTCTATCTTCTGGCACAAACACTTTGGAGTATGCTTTGGCAATGCCTTCTATAAATGGATATATGCCTACTCTGCCACCCAGCAATTTCACTCCTAGTCATGCACCCATGTTGGTGTCTTCCAGTTCTTTCCCAATATCCCTTCTCTCCTTCCTCCATGGAATTAGAATTTCTAGCTGGTCATATGACTGCCTGGAATAAAGACTTAATTTCTCACCCTCCATTGTAGCTAGGTGTGGCCACATAATTTCTGGCCAGCGAGATGTAAGTAGCAATATGATATAACATTTCCCAGGAAACTTCCTTAGTGGACAGATGATATGTATGGTTCATGCCTGCTTTTTTATTCTTCCTTCATCTCACTGGCTTAAATACAGGATGCCATTATCTTGGATTGTGAAGATGAGAGCCACATTCTAGAAATGGCAGCACCATGAGCTGGAAGGAGGCTGGATCTCTGGAGATACAGGAGGGCAGCATGGCTATATCAGCTGTGCACCACATCCATCCAAACTTCATTTCAATACATTTCTATCTAATTTATCCCGCTGTTATTTTGAGTTTCTATCGCTCATGGCTGAAACCAAGCCTAACTAAAATAATCCCTAGAGAAAACCTTGCACAGACACAAGACGGTCCGTAGCTCAACTCTTCACTATAGAAATAAACAAAAGGAGACCCAAATCCATCAAACATTGAGTGGATAAATTTTTTCTGTAAAGTAATAAAATATACTTGATGATAATGAAAGTGATTGAATGACAACCATCTATATCAATATCTCCAAAACATATTGAGCAAAATGAAATGGCTCAGAATACATACAGTATGATACGAAGTATGATATAAAGTCCAAAAACATGCAAAATATATGTTCTTCAGGGAAACTGTCTACACATAGAAAGTACACCTTCAAGACAAAAGAGAATGATTAACACAAAGTTCAGGACAGTGACCATCTCTGTGTGGAGAAGGGTGGGGCACATGGAGGCCTTCAGAGGTACTGGAATTTCCGTGAAACTCTGGAAGTGTACATGGCTTGTGTGTTTCCTTATTACTCTTTAAATTAGACAAATACACATACTTTTTTGAATTTAAAATATGTTTCTCAAAAAAAGATTCTACTCTGCCCTCTGGTGACACCTGTTATCCTTTGCTTGGTCACCTTCTTCCGTGATAACAGCTATAAAACACCTTGAGAAAGCCATGAAAGATTGAAGCAGATATTTCCACAACAAGCATTCAATGCATTGTTTGATGATGACGATCAGTACTAAATGGCAAAGTTTGAAGAGCAAATGAATGCCTATGTAAAGCGAGTTAACTTACTCACTTCACATTAATTTCTATCAATTACTTCATCAAACTCCAGTTTTCTTCCATTTAAATCTTAAATCCCTTCCTAATAGAAAACAGAAATTTACTAATTCAGCAAATTTTTAAGTTCCTACTGTGCATTTTTACACTGATCTCAGCACTGCAGACGCCAGCACGCACACCACCCACAAGTACAGAGTCTTAAGTGCTTGGTATAGTGCCTTGAGCATAATAAGAACCAAGAACAGTTACATCACTATTAATATTGCTACTCTGTATATTTATCCTGAAAGCTTAGAGCTCGGAAGCAGGCTAGCATCAAAACCTCCTCGAGGCAGCCTCTCCCACCTATAAAGTTTCATCTCTGTTAGCCTGTTTAAGTCTATGAACGCAAAACTCCCAGAATTTTAGTGGGTTTAAACAAGAGTTTGTTTAGATCCATTCTGCTTTGGGTCTGGGCTGCTTTTCAGTGCAATCATCCTCCAGGTGTAGGCTCTGAATTTCAGGCATTTTGGGTTTGTGACACTTGATGTCAAGACTTGATTCCCCAGTCACCACTGAGGGGGAAGTGTGGCTTGAGAGTCTCCAATCATATTTCGTTGGCTAAAGCAAATTATATGGCTCGTTCTAATGTCAAGGGGGTGGGAGAAGGCCAGTTCTTTTGGGGTCTAAAAGGAGTGTGAGTTGTGACACAGCGTAGGTAGTCTAATTAGACATTTCCAAGTGTTCTCATGTACCATCCCCCGCCTCTGTTCAAGCAGTCAAGCGACCCTACAAGGAAGCTACTAGTATTTCATTTGTCTAGATGAGAAAGTACATCTTGCTTGCCTAAGCTGACTTTTGCTATGAGGGATAGAGAAAGAATCAAGATCATGAGGGTAGGACCCAATCCAATCTCATAAAAAGAAACTAGGACACAGAGGTATAGAAAGAAGACCATGTAAAGACACAAGGAGAAGACAGCCATCTATAAGCCAAGGAGAGAGGCCCCCAAAGAGACTAAACCTGCCTATAACTTGGGCTTGGACTTCCAGCCTCCAGAATTGTGCAAAAATTAATTCCTGTTTTTTAAGCCTCCCAGTCTGGGGTACTTTGTTATAGAAGCCTTAGAAACCGATGTACCTGGAATCTGGTAAACAAAGACTAAAACAATGTTAACTATTAATTTTAAGTATTTTGACAGTATAATTCACTTCTGCATTAGAATCCTTCACTTTTATACTTGGCACTATTTGAAACTGTGTTACCTTTGAAATCTTAGATCATGAGAATGCCTTTCTCTGATCACGAGACCTAACCCTCTACGCTTTTTTAACGACGGTCTTGTAGTTTATCCTCACTCAGGACTCAACCTCTTCATAAGATGGGAAGATCCAAGATGTCAACACCCACCTGGATTCATCTTCTTGCCTATCCGGTTTGGACCCAATGGTCAGGAAAACCTATTTTCACCATCTATTTGGTGTAACTCATTCTCTTTACTCTATCCCTTTGCAACTGGTTCCCAATTTTGAAGATACCCAACCATTTGCTTTCTGTGATTCTGTTCCCAGATTGTCAGATAAATGCTTAAGAAAATTTACCATATATCTTCATGCCACATCTGCTTAAGGAATGTGGAATATGCAACAAATGGTCTTCTAGGCTCAGCTTCCGCAACTGTCCTTTGTGATAGCTATTCTCACTTACTAGCTAACAATAATCTGTACTGTTGAGTACCTACCAAGAAGTCTGCAGAAGGTGAGATATTACTGTGATTTGGTGCCCTAACTATGTTAGGGTCAACATATCCGTGATTCTCTTGGTCTTCCCCTCCTCTTGTTTCCTCACAGTTATAAGACAGCTGCTAAAGCTCCGGAATTTATTTCCTTGCTCATGGCAACACGAAGGGGAAAACTTTACACCTGGTATCACCTCTTTCATTGTCTTACCAACTCAGTCCACCTTTAAATGTTAGGGCTTCTCCTGGCTGCATTCTTAGTTCTCTCATATCCTTGCCACACACATATGCTTCATCTGCGATCTCATCTAAGGCTTCTGTGACCAGCCACACCATGCTGATGATTGCACAAGCTCTGCTTTTGTTCTTATCTTCTGCCCTGGGTTCCAGTTCCTAATCTGCACTTGGATAACCATCATATCTTTACAAGGGAACATGATCAAAACAAGGTTATCTTGCCCTTTCTACATCTATCTTCTCATATTCCTGATTGATGGTGTTGCCGCTCTCCCTTCTCCTAGGCTAGACCCTCCCAACGTCCCTCTTCGGCTCCCTGGCTCCGCCCCTCATCAATACCTCATGAGCCCCTGAATCCTGCCAGGGCGCCCTCTGATGGCTACCATTGTGCCTCTCTCCCTGTTCTGCTTTAGCTCAGGTCCACATTGACTTTCTTCTCCCACAAGCCTTCCCCCGCCCCACACGTAATTAGGTGCTCTGCAGGGGCAGTGCCAGCAGAGCAGCTGAGAGTGCAGAGTGGCAGCCCAAGTTCATACTGGTTGTGCCTCCCACCAGCCACATGACTCGGGGCAAGTTATTTAACCACACCGTGCCTCAGTTTTCTCACCTGAGAAATGGGGATGATAATAGGTCTTACTCCTTAGACTACCATTGTGAAGAATAAGTGAACTAATGCACTCAACACATTTTGAAGAGTGTCTGGCCCCAACCCTGGAAGGGCTACTAACATTTTAAATCAGACATGTGTATAAAGTGTTCAGAGTAAGTGCTGAGCTCATAGTGAGAGCTCAGCAAATGTTAATTACTATTATTTTTATCTCTGCTCTGTCTTTCTACTGCTGCATTGAGGATCCTGTGAAAGTACTTCTCACTGCCTTTCAGAATTCATCCCTTAACATCTGTGTCCCCCACTAGACTGTATTTTCCCCAAGCAGAACACAGACCATATTTTCGTCATCGCTGTATGTGCAGCATACAGCACAGTGCCTGGGACAAAGGAGGTCACCAACAGATGTTTTCAAGTGAGAAAGTAAGAAAGACAACAAGCAGTTTGCGTAGCTCCTAACAGTATACAAGCTCCCGATGTAGGAGTTCTTGATGGTGCATCAGCTCCTTTGATGTAATTCTGCTCCCTCCCTACTTCAGACCTCACATACCCCACATCTGGAATTCTTCGTTGATGCCCCACTCGGACAGAGCTGGTGCCCTTCCCATATGTTTCTGTAGCACACTGTGCCCACTTCCTCCTAGGATAAAATGATCACACTTTAAGGTGTGATCCTTGTTGTCTTGTGTGATAGATTGTCACCACCTGTAGGGCAGGCAGAGCGTCTTATTCAACACATCATGGCCAGTCAGTGCACAGTGTATAACCTGCCACGTGGTACTCAGTACGTATCTGTTGACTAAACACATGCATGCATTAATTCTCGCAACAACACTGTGAGATAAGTGTTGATATCACTCCTTTTAATATTGGAGGAAACCCAGAATTAGGGAAAGTAAATAACTCCCCAGAGGCACAGGAACAGAAGATTAGGTTGAAGACATGAAATGTGGATATTAAAATAAAAAAATAGAAAACCATATATGTGTAACAAAGTCCCAAAGTGACAGTGGCTTAAGCAAGGTAGACCTTTATCTCTCATGTCAAAGTCTGAGCTGGAATGGCAGCTCTGCTCCACAAAATCAGCAGGGATCCTGATAGCTTCTGTTCTATGGCTTTGCCAGTCCAGGAGTTCTTAGTTCTGTTGGCGTGGTCCAAGAAGGCTCACCCCATGTCTGCACTTGAGGCCATGGGGAAACAAGAATGAGAAAGGAGAGAGGATGCTTCTCTCCTTAAAGGCTACCATCTGGAACTTGCAAAGTTCACGGTCACTTTGCACAGATGGCTACATCTAACTGTAAGAGTGACTGGGATATGTGGGCTTCAGATCAGACAGTCATGGGCTTGACTTAAAAATTCCACTCTTCTGAGGAAGGACTGAAATAGTATTTTTTCCTCATGGTCTCTTCTCTGGATATTAAAGTTCCCCTTTTCCTGGGTGAAGAGGAGCTGATAGAAAAGAAAGGGAATCATACTAGAGATACATTTCTTCTTTAAAGTAACATAAATTTTTCAAAATGTCAATAGTATGAAACAATAGGGAAAGAGGGCACCTCTCTAGATTGAAAGACACTTACGAGACATATAACCAAAGGAAATGTGTGGTTCTTTTTTTTAATCCTACTTTGAATAAAACAACCATAAAGAAGATAACTGAGGAATTTGAAAACACCCTGATATTTCAAATATGATAACTTGCTGCACATTATGATGTTATACTTTGGATGAGATAATAGTATTTTGGTTTTCTTTTTCTTTTTTGGAAGACATATCCTCAAATAGGCAGGCATGAAATGACATGATGTCTGCTCCTGATTTGCAAGAGAAGGATGTAGGGAAAGATGAAACAATGTGACAGCCCTGACAATTATGGAATTATCTTACTTCGGGCTATATTAAAATTTATTCTCAGTACGAAAGTTAAAACAGGGGGCACCTGGGTGGCTCAGTGGGTTAAGGGTCTGCCTTCAGCTCGGGTCATGATCCCAGGGTCCTGGGATCGAGCCCCACATCAGGCTCCCTGCTCAGCGAGGAGCCTGCTTCTCCCTCTCCCTCTGCTCCTCCCTGCTCCTTTGTGCTCTATTTCAAATAAACAACATCCCTCCCCCAACTAGCTCAGCCCCATTAATAGAGATCTCAGTCCAAAGATGGAGGTAATAAACAAAGGCACTCTTTCTTTGAAAGTTCCAGGAGCTCCGGGAATGGCAGGTAAAAATCAACACATGTATCCTTATGACTAAGCCTCACTCCAAATGCTCCCCTTGAGCTCAGATTCTGCCTTCAGACTCTAACAGCATGGCCATTTTAGAAAAGAAAAGTAGCCCTACAAAAGCACTTAACATGCTGGGCTTGGTTGCTGGCTCACACTAAGAGAGAATCAGGAAAATTCTGGCGTAGTTTGGACCTCTCTCTGGGGGGTGATTTCTCCTTTTCTCTATAGAATATGGAAATTATGTCAAATCCAGAAGAAAAATAATTTTGGGGGGAAAATTTGACCCACAGCAGATCATGGCTGCCTAGTGTTTCTTCCAAAAGAGATAGGTGAACGCAGTATTTTTTTTTCTTTCTGGAGTTCCTCTGTGCTACTCCACAACAGCCAGGTGCAAGGATGACATTTGCTGCCACTCTATCTGTTTCTGTGGTAGCTGCGGAGGTTCAGGGCAGGCACAGCTAAGAGGATAACAATTTTGATGAGGAAAGGGTCACCCCTAAGTGGGTCTCAGCATCAGCAGCAGGGCTGATTTTCTCCTGATCACTGTGTTACTGCTTTTCAGAGGAAATTAGAACCAAGAAGTACTATATTCTCTGTGCTGCTGATATGTGCAGAGCTAGAGCTAGCCTACGGCAACATGTTTATGATGAATTAAGTGAATCCAGTTGCTCGCGCATATAAACCCATACACCCATGTGAAGTTAGCGGTGTGTGTGAACCCCTGTGCATTAAATTTATTTCAACAAACTCTTCTTGAATACCAACGTGTGCTGGGTATTACCCTAAACACTGAGGAGGCAGAACTGATCCTTGCCCTCAGGGACCTTGAATGTCTGGACTTACTCCTATTCTTTGAAGGTCAGTGCCACAGAGTATTGTGAAATTCAAGCTTTTTCTCCAAGAGACGTACACTGTGCCCTGCCTCCCACCCAATTCTGCTTAGTGACATATATTATATCCCCCACTGATATGTGTATTGACAGGTGATCCTGGCCAAGATCAAACAACCATCTGGAAGATTTCTCAAAATTTTTAATGGAAGACCAGGCCTGTGATGTCCTTCCTGAAAACAGTGTTCTGTTATTCTAATACACACTATTCCTTCTCTTAGAGATCCACATTCCTCATTAGTGCATTCATGTCTCCCAGACTTTGTAATAAAGAAACTGATTCTGGGGTGCCTGGCTGGCTCAGTTCATTAAGTGTCTGCCTTCGGCTCATGTCATGATCTTGGGGTGCTGGGATCGAGCCCTGTGTCTGGCTCCCTGTCCAGCTGGGAGTCTGCTTTTCCCTCTCCCTCTGCCCCTCCCCCTGCTTGTGCTCTCTCTCTCAAATAAATAAATAAAATCTTTTTAAAAAAATGAAGAAAGAAAACTATTCTACCTAGTGTTTCCCAGACTCGTTTATCCTCAGAACCCTTTCATCCAATAACCCTTTTATTTGTGTTCCATGGAACATACTTTGGGAGATGTCAATCCAGAGACATCTTAAACCAGGAAAATAGTTGACACCTGTCTGAATTAAATGGAATAGAAATGGGTCTAAGTGGAAACTATTTTAGCAGCTGTCTTTGACTTTTACTTACTTAAAGCTAAAATCTAAGACACTGAAAATCTTATAAGATCTATTTAATAGGCTTCTTGTTATTTAGCTATTTTCAAGTTGAAGATAATCTTACGCTTGGCATCCCTGAAGCTCTCTTTCAAAATGAACTGAATGTTAATGAGAGCTGAGAAGTGTATCAAGCGGGGCCACTGTGTTGCACCATTTTAGGGGCTGGGGGGGTGCAGTGGTGGTGGTTACTATTCACATGTTGCAGTGTGAATGTGTTCCCTGGATCTGTGTCACACATATGGCTTGAAGATTTCCTGTTTCGATGTCAGGATGCAGAGGGAGTCGTATATGATTGATCAGACATCAAAACTGCACCCCAGCTACACAAGAATTGAGGTATTAAGTAAAAAGGGAATGTCCTCTGTTAACAAAAAGTTAAAACAAAACAAAACCTCAATGGCAAAAGAGTAATTGATCTCTCCTCTCTCACCTAGAGGTAAACTTTCCTCTGCCTCAAATCATACTGGGTTGATACTGTCTTTGGACGTATGGCATTAAGAACTGGTTCACCCAGCACTTTTTCCACGGCCTACTTTCTTCCTCTTCTATGTCTGTTTTTCCCGCCACTCACTGCTTACAAACCAGTTTGCTTCATTGCCGGCCATGTCCTTCTCACACAAACACACATCTCCTCTACCCCAGATCCTTTCCTGTCTCTTACCTAATTATATCATGAATTTCTCTCCAGACTTGCCATGAGTGCAAAAATGGCCCTAATTACAAATGATGGGCATAAGGATACTCTAACGACACTCTTACAGCTAGGAAGAAGAGAGCCATTAAGTGTTCGGGGAAAATGAAGACATTATAATAACAGTGCTGTCACTTTCCAAGTCCTTCAAAGTCCTCAGAAGTCTCCTTCAGAATCTCCCAGAAAGTTTCCGTTTACCTCTTTATCTTTCTTTAATCATGCCTGTCATACTTCAAGTAGCTTTGTACAAGATAAGTAAATTCAAGTATTCCCCAGTACCATTTGATCTCTGGGAAGGACTTTAGAGATACTTCATACAGAGGAAATGAAGACTCAGAGAAGTAAAGTAGCTTGCTGCAGGACACACAGCTAGCAGATGAAGGATAACAGAATATGCTGCCCCGAATATGTCACTTCAGCATCAGAACTATTGATGATTATTGTTGAAGGCAACTGAGAAGGAGCAGGTGGAAGAAAAGCTGTCTGCCTTCTCCCCAGTTGCCTAAAAGCAGGACATAAATTTACAAAGATGCCCCTCCTCCCCCTCTACCAAAAAGGACAAAGGTTAATTCCTGGAGACAACTTTAGACTCTAATCAATAAGAGAAGGCATGACACAAGAAAAGTTACTCTTTTTTTACCTTGCTTTTCCTGATAACCTCTCCATAACTGGTATCCACTATACCTTTCTTTCGTCCTTAGCTGAAGATACTATTTGAGCCAAGATTCTAAGCCACCTCAGAGAGTTATTTATTTATTTTTCCCTGGGTATCTCCGATGTACACATGAGAGATTTACATGAAGTATGCATGTTAATAAACTGTTTGACTTTCTCTTGTTAATATATCTTTTATTACATGGGTCCCAGCGAAGAACTCAGAAGGGTAGAGAGAAAATTATTTTTCCCCCACTATGGCAGTGACAGGGGATTTGAACTAGGCCTTCTTTCTCTCCTCTGAGTGCTCCTTCTAGCACCCCATGCTGTCTTCTCATACCCCAGTGCCTAATTTTTCTGTCTGATTTAGTAATACTGGTGGCCAACAGACAGTGTGAAGGAGCAGCCTCCGCAGGGAAGGGTTACGTGTCAGAGGGCAGTTGGGGCACAGGGTGGAGTGATGTACCCACCTGTACTACCAAGGCCTGGTCAGAAAAGTTGTTGCCATTGTCCAGAGACCAAATTCTACGTTTCCCTGGACACACACACACTGCACCAGGAGTCCATTCCTGGCAGCAGTCTGGGGGGCATAAAGAGTGCGAGCCTCAGAAAGACCTGGGCTTGAATCTGAGGTTGGCCACTTATAGGAGTACTCGGTTGAAGAGCATCCCCCCAAAATCCATGATCACTCCAAACTTGTGAATGTTTCCTTACTTGGAAGTAGGGCCTTTGCAGATAAAATCAAATTAATATGAGGTCATTTTGGATTAGGTTGGGTTCTAATCCAATGACTGGTATCCTTAGAAGGAGAGAGAAAGTTGGACACAGAAACACAGAAGGCAAAGATGACCGTGTGAAAACAGAGGCAGAGACTGGGTTCTGCTGCTGTAAACCAAGGAACACCAAGGATTGTCTGCAACCATGGCAAGCTAGAATGAGCAGGGAAGTTGTCCCTAGAGCCTTCAGAGTGCATGATCCTGCTGGCACCTTGGTTTTCCACTTCTAGCTTCCAATATGAGAGAATCAGTTCATGCTGTATTCAGCCACCCAGTTTGTGGTCCTTGTTCTACAGTAATTTTCGTATTGAAATGAACACAAGTTATGTGATTGAAACTTCTCTGAGACTTAGTTTCTTCCTCTAGGAAATGGGAATAAAAGCAGGGATATATGATAGGGTTCTCTAAACCTCTGGTTCAATCAATGTGAATTCTTTTCCAAGAGACACAGAGGGAAGAGGTCCCCACGGCAACCCTGCATGGGTCTTTAGGCTACCATCAGGGCTTTCTGAACAGCCAGCAACTCCTGAGAAAATTAGCTCTGGTCTGTTGGGGTGAGCATTTTCCTCTTTTCACTGCCATGGCTCCCTTTTGGCTCTTTCTTTTCAGACAGAGAAAACCGTCTGGGGGCACCAATGGCTCTTGGAAGCGGGTCCAGTTTTAGCTGGTGATAAATGGATTGCTGCCCACAGGAGAGCTGTGGGCTGACGTCAGAGACGGCTGGGCACTAATTAAGGGGTTACTGTGTTTACAGGAAGAGGGGAAATAAATGTCAAGACTGCAGTGCTCCAGCTGCTGCTTCACAGGGTTGAGGCCAACCATGACGCCTTTTCTCTGAGAGGGTGGCAGGTCTGACTGTGCAAGGCCACCCAGGTTCCTCACGTGGCGATGGCAAGCTAGGCCTGGTGCCCAAGGCGGGAGGTCTCTCTTGCTCTCTCTATTCTCACTGCCCGTCATCTTTTCCCCACCGGTACTTTGTTACAGACAGGGGGAAAAAGAAGGGAGGAAAGTTCTGTCTAGTTAATTGAAGCATTTATAAAGGAGCCACGTTTCCAATCTCTTGCCCGGCTGCTCGTGATCCCCTGCAATCCTGCTGTTGGTATTTGGAGCTGAGAAATCTGTCTTTCTAAACAGGTCCTAAGAGGCTGCTTAAATGTGGAAGGCCAAGAAATTAAAGATCCTTGGGAGGAGGGCTGTCAGCCTGAGCGCCGACCATGCCCCCATGTCAGGCAGTAGCTACAGCAAGAGAAAGCAGATGAAGAAGCAGAGCAGGGAGGGGGACATGTGGCCTTCCCATCATTGCCCAAGACCCACAGAGATCCCATCTAAGACTGACAGCTGCAAAACAGGAATTGATTGCCCAGTGTGCCAGGTCTAAAGTTGGCTATAAATCAAAACCTCATGCCTCTGCCAGATTCTCAGCCAGGAGTTTATTACCTCGAAGGGTCAAAAGGACGGGCCCCTGCCCCCACACCGCAATCCTGACCTATGGTTCCTAACTCTGGAAGACTTTTGTGGCACTGAGCCTCTGAATATCCAACACAGAGCCCCAGGTTCAAAGGGATATGGGGAAAAGAGGGGTGGAAACAGTGCTGGAGGGGTAGAAGGTGGCACCCAAGGAAAAGTAGCCCCCAACAGGGCACAGTCCTGGGAAAGGGGTTCTGGTTAGAAAAACAATCTGGTGGCCTATTTGGATCCAGTTGAATCAAACTAAAAAAACTGACTGCAGAAATGTTTCCAAAAATGTTTCCACTTTTTTTTTTTTTCAGGTAGGAGGACTAAAAGCTCTGCAAAAATTAAAGTAACTGTTACAGGTACCACTTACTATGCGCTATTACATGCCTGCAAGTCCATACATTTCGTATATTCCTGACGGTAACTCTGCAATGCAGGTTTGATTGTTCCCACTGAATAGATGAGGAAACTGAGGATCAGAGATACTAATTAAGGTGTCTGAGATCACACAGGGAGTAAGTGGATGAGCCTGGAATCAAGTCAGCCTGATTCCGTGGTCCATGATCTTTCTCTCCTCTTGGTGTTTCAGTTACCCATCGTTGTATGACAAGCCATCCTGGAAACTGGTGGAATCAAACAACAACTGTTTTAACATGTTCATGATTCTGTGGGTAAGCATTTAGGCAGGGCTCAGTAAGGAGAGCTCATTTCTCCTCCACAATGACTGGGGTCGGCCGGGGCGCCCAAGAACTGGAGTTCACCGAGCTCTCCTGGGGCCCTATGTCTGGGGTTGCACTTTTTACTTTCCACTGCGTTCCTTGATTTTTCTCCACATCACAACCGGTGACGTCCAATAGGGTTTCTTCACTCACATACCTGGTGCTTGGATTTGGGTGGCTGAAAAAGCATCCCATTCTCTCTCCACCCAGCCACTCCATGTGGCTAGTTTGGGCTTCCACATAGCATGGTGGTCTCAGGACAGAACTTTTTACGTAACAACTGGTTTCTCCAAGATTGACAGGAAGAGACAGGGATTAGAAGATGCTAGTGTCTCGAGTACTGAGCCTGGAAACTGGCACAGTGTGACTTGCCCTGTTATATTGGCTGCATGAGTCACAGAACCTGTCCAGATTCACTACTATCTCATGAGATGCTTTCTGAGCACCATCTCTATGCTTGATACCAGCAGGCGTGCTACAGAGGAGCTCTTTCCCTTAAATTACACTATTCTGCATGATAATGATAATGCCTCAATTTTGCTTAGCTTTTTAGATTTACAAAGAACTTCCAACTGGCTCTCTTGTTTGATCGTCACAATAAGACTTTGAGGCAAGAAGATGTGGTCCATATATACGATGGAATATTACTCAGCCATCAAAAAGAACGATTTCTCAACATTTGCTACAACATGGACGGGACTGGAGGAGATAATGCCAAGCGAAATAAGTCAAGCAGAGAAAGACAATTATCATATGGTTTCACTAATTTATGGAACATAAGAAGTAGGAAGATAGGCAGGAGAAGAAAGGGAAGAAGAAAGGGGGAGTAAACAGAAGGGGGAATGAACCATGAGAGACTATTTACTCTGGGAAACAAACAGAGGGCTTCAGAAGGGAGGGGGGTGGGGGAATGGGATAGGCTGGTGATGGGTATTAAGGAGGGCACATATTGCATGGTGCACTGGGTGTTATATGCAAGTAATGAATCATGGAACTTTACATAAAAAACTAGGGATGTACTGTATGGTGACTAACATAATATAATAAAAAATTATTATTTTAAAAAAAAAGACTTTGAGGCAAGCAAAGCAGGTGTACTAGCTTCACTTTAAGAAAACTAAGCTTTCAAAGAGCAAAGAGGCTTATTCAAGGTATACAGTGGGCAAACTCCCAGCCCACCCAACTCCATACCAACCCCCTGACTACAGTTGAGAGCTGCTTCTGCCATACCCTCTGCCTTGCTAATGTGCTCTGATTTCTCATATACTATTATTCTTCAGCTTAAAAAAAAAAAGGAACATTTCCAGAGGGCTTTCAGAATAAAGCTCTGTTAATAAAATATAAAGCTGGGAATGATAACTCTCCTTAACTAAAATTAAATCTTTGTCTTTTATTGAGGTGAAATTCACATAACATAAAATTAACCCTTTTAAAATGAACAATTCAGTGATATTTAGTACATTCACAATGTTGTACAAGCATCACCTCTACTTAGTTGCAAAGCATTTTTGCCATCCCCCGTGTATATATACATGATATAAAATGTATATATAATTTTGCCTTGTACTTGGAATAAAAATGCTTTGTAGGTAATTATTAATGCTAGGTTTTATTAAAATGAAAAATGCTCTGTCTTTGGACTCAGATTGACCTGGACTGAAATAACAGCCCTTCAATTTTCTAGCTGTGTGGCTTTCAGAAAAGTATATAACTGAGCCTGTTTCCTCACTCCTCATAAACGGGAATAATGATGTCTACTTAGAAAGGAAATCGTGAGGACAGGTGAGATAATGAGCCTCGAGCACATCTTACAGGGAATGGTTCTTCGTGGTTGCTAAATGGTGGTAGTTGTTGTTGACAGGATTAATAACCAGAAAAGAGTTATAGGACCTTAAAGAAAACCATTATGACCCTCTGGGGTTCAGACTCCCAGATGGAAACAAAAGTGTGGGTCTAGACAATTTCTAAGCTCTGATATTTAAGGTGATAAAAGGTCTAAAAGGTCTGTCTTCCTTCTCCATCTTTAAGAAACCTCCTGCTGGGGCACCTGGGGACTCAGTCTGTTGAGCATCCAACTCTTGGTTGTGGCTCGGGTCATGATCTCAGGGTCTCGGGATCGAGCCCACACATTGGGCTTCACACTCAGTGGGGAGTCAGCTTGAGATTCTCTTTCTCCTTCTCCCTCTGCTTCTCCCTCCACCCTCTCGCTCTCTCTCTCTTTCTCTCTCACTCTTTCCCAAATAAATACATCTTTAAAAATCCTCCTGCCACCTTCCTCTTCTCCCCACCCCCTTACAAACACACACGTGCGCTCAAACATGCACACACCATACACACATACACAAATCTTATTTATCTTCTTAGATTAGAACTTGAATTTTTTTGACAGCTTTACTGAGGTATACTTGACATACAATCAAATGCACATATTTTAAGTGTATAATTTGATAAGTTTGAGATATGTATACACCCATAAAGTTTTCACCACAGTCAAGATGATGATGTATTACTACCACCCCCAAAAGTTTCCTGTTGCCCCTTTGTAATCATCTCTCACTTCCCTCCCTACCTCCTGTTTGATGTTCGAGATGTCCCCATACTTGGTATTTCTGTTATCCAGAATGTGCAGACACACGCATTCCCTTGGGCCAGGGACTATATGTGTTTTGCTCATTATTGTATCCCAGCAACTGGTAGAATACTGGAAAACAGGAGATGCTCAACAAATATTTGTTAACTGAATGAATAAGTCCTTTGTTCCTTTACTTCTGATGCAGAGATACTTCAGCTTTTTTCTCTGAGTGCTATGGTGATCGATGCCAAGGTAGAAAGAGCTCTGGGGGCTGGAGTGGCTGGGAGCATTTCACAGGGAAAGGAAATTGCCTTGAGGATCCAGTGATGAAAAGGGGCTGTTGAGGAAGGCAGAGCTAATGGCTTGAACACAGGCCAGGAAATAATCTGGGAAGGATGAGAAAGTAAGGAGTGGGTTGGAGACAAAGCAGTGACTGACATGATTGACAAATGACAAGAAGCAAGCTCCCTGGAGCTATGGGAAACCAGAGCCTTTGAGAAACAGAAAAACAAAAATAAAAACAAAGCAGGAACTGCTGGTACCTTGGCTGAGAATCAGGAGATGTAAAAGTTGGCACAGATGGTCAGGATTAGACAAATTCTCTCCTGACGCAAATGAAAAGATGGACTCCAGAGAAATGAAACACATCTCTCCAGCTCCCACAGTCGATTAGTAGGAGAACCGGGAAGGGTCCAAGTTTCTTATTCTCTGCCAGCTTTACTCATTCATCTTTCAATATTGATTTCTTTGCTTAATCTATTGACCTCCTGCAATAGGTAAGCACAGTGCTAGCACTGGGATTACAGGGACAAAAAATGTAGTTCGTGGCCTTGGGGAGCTTCTAGTCTAGTGGAAAAGATCAGAATGACGCAATATGAGAAGAATTTGACGTGCTGATCATGGCTGTGAAGATGACGAGTCCAAGAGCTAAGGAATGTGGGCAGCCTCTAGAAGTGGGAGAGGTTGAGGAAATTTTTTTTTTCTAGAGCCTCCAGAAAAGAATGTAGTCTGCTGATACCTTGACTTCAGCCCAGTGAGATCCATTTTGAACTTGTGAACTACTCAACTGTAAGAGAATAAGCCTGTGTAGTTTTAAGCCACCAAGTCTGTGGTAATGTGTTACAGCTGCTGTAGAAAATCAATGCGACCCCTTTCTAGCTATAGAGCCTTAGAGTTGGGGACTTAAATTCTCTGAACAACAGTTTCCTCAATACAAAATAATGATGGTCCTTAGCCCTTGGCTTATTAAGGAATAAATGAAAGAATCAAAACAAAGTAAGTAGGGTAATGCCTAGTGTTATAAACTGAATTGTGTCCTCCCCCATTCGTATATTGAAGCCCTACCCCTTACCTAAGAATGTGACTGCATTTGGAGATAGTATTTTATTTTTAGTTTTTTAAAAGGTTTATTTATTAGAGAGAGAGAGAGCACATGAGCGGGGGTGAGGGGCAGAGGGAGAGGGAGAAACAGACTCCCTGTTGCACAGGGAGCCCTACATGTGGGACTCGATCCCAGGACCCCGAGATCATGACCTGAGCTGAAGGCAGAGGCTTAACTGACTGAGCCACCCAGGCAGTGCCCCTGGAGAAAGTGCTTTTAAAGAGGTGCCTATGTTAAAATGAGGCCAGTAGAATGGACCCTAGTCCAATCTAGCAGATACTCTTATAAGAAGAGGAAATTTGGACACACAGGGAGACATCAAGGATGTGTGCGCAGAGGAAGGACCACAGGAGGACACAGAAGGTGGCCATATGAAAGCCACAGGGAGAGGTCAGAAGAGTCCAACGTGCTGAAAACCTTGATCTCGGCTATCCAGCCTCCAGAACTGTGAGAAAACTGTTGTTTCGGCCCCCCAGTCTAGGTACTCTGTTACAGCAGTGCAAGCAGACACAGTGAGTACTGGTCTGAGAGGCAGACCCGGAATACTTGGGATTCGGTCTGCACCTGTTTCAGACACCCATCTGATACAGTAGAAACAATTCAATTTCGGAAGATGTGCTGCTCATAAATGGCCTCCTTTTGAGAGACACATTTTGGGTTGCTGGGCTACAGAGAGAGGGAGGAGACTTCAGCGAGCCATCCACACATGTTCTCCTCTCCAGCTACACTCAGAGGATATAAAAACCATGTGGCAGATGAGGGCCCTGGCGGTTACCATGGTGAGGCCGAGTGGAGCCCAGAGACGGAGGCATGTGTACGTTGCTGCCTGACACCTAAGCCTGGTGAAATGTCAGCCTGGCTTGTGTTCATTTTGGACAATATTTTTATCCATCCTTTTTTCCTTGCAAAGTCATTTAAAAAACATGCATGTCCAGTTCTGATCACTGGGGGTTTTCACCTACAGATGAAAAGCTCTTTGACAATAGGGACTGGAGAGTTTTCCCATTTTCCTCCCTCTTTCTGGGGCTCTCTCCTCCTCCCCCCCACCTTCCCCACAGCATTGAAACCCATGTCTGTCACTGAGTTGTTACTCAAAAAGTACTTGTTGGGTTGAGTTGAATTAATTAACCTTTGGGGATGGTGCGCCTGGGTGGCTCAGTTGTTAAGTGTCTGCCTTCGGCTCAGGGCATGATCCCAGAGTCCTGGGATCGAGCCCTGTGTCAGGCTCCTCTTCTGGGAGCCTGCTTCTTCCTCTCCCACTCCCCCTGCTTGTGTTCCCTCTCTTGCTGTCTCTCTCTTTCTGTCAAATAAATAAAAATAAAATCTTTTAAAAAAATTAACCTTTGGGGAAACTCTGTTTTCATATTTGCTGCCGATTTCATAAAGCACTGACAATTTAATTTCAGTGGGGGGGGATGGTTCATGCAAGTGGTAGGCTCTGGTATTTGGTTTAGAGCTGCAGCAGGATTAAGACCTGTGAGCAGGGGATGGGGGCCCAGTGCCAGGAACTCAGTGCCCAGACAGGAACTGAGAGCAAGGGCTCTGGATTTGGTCGGACCTGGGTTCGCATCCCGGGTCTGCAGCCAACTCCTTTTGTGATGTGGAGTCAGAGATTTCACTTCTCTGGCCTTTTTCATTGTCCTCAAAATGCGAATCCTGATCATACCTCCTTCATGGGGTTCTTTTGAAGCTTAATAGAGATGGTGCAGGTAAAGCCCTGTATCTGGACAGGTACTGCTAATACTCTAGCTGTTATTACAACACTGTTACAGGTTTTCATTTGGGCTCTATCCCCAACTGCTTAAGGTTGGGCACTTATTTCCTGATTGCTAACATTCTGGGAAATGTTCTTTCTCACTAAGGTCATGTCTGGTGGCAGATGCGGACAGACTGGAGACCTGCACTTCCTCCCAGGCCATCTATGGGTTCCCTTCAATAATCACAGGGTGTCTGAGGCTTCCAGAGTTGGAGATGCTTGGGGAAGGCAAAAGGCTGAGCCTGAAAGGGCAGGGCAGGTACCTGACAGCCAGGAGGGTACTGGCTCAGACTAGCCTAGTCCAGACTCAGGGAGGATACAGCCACCAGCAGGGCTGGCTGGGAAACATGGCCTCATTCACAGGCAGTGCCAGGCTCTAGAAGGAATCAGCCAGGGGGTGGAGAGTCCAGGACTGCTCACAGAGCCAGCAACAGCATTATGGAGACAGTGTCTTTGCCCCTCTGCAAGCTCAGCCCTGGTTCTCTCCTTCTTTCCCTTCTAAATTAAGTTCCCTGTTTTTGGCTTAGGTAGAAGCTGATACTTGGGATCTGCTGGACTCTTTCATGTTCTGGCAGGTCTCCTGCTGCCTCAAAGCCCCAAAGTGGAGGCTTCCACTCCCTCCCAGCCCTGCACTCTCCCCATCCTTGCACCTCCCGTCACCCCACCCAAGCATTCTTCAGGACACAGATGGGCTTTTAGGATGGGTGGAGGGAGCCATCAGTTAAGGAGTTTACTGGGTGCTTCAACCACCCAGTAGCAAAATCTACCAGCATTTAGTGCATATTTAGTGTGTCAGGCATCTTGCCCAGTGCCTCATATGCTGAATGTCATTTAATGTGCCGTAGGGAAGTACTTCACTTCATCCTCCATTTTGTGATTGAGGAAATATGTCCATGTAACTTAGTGACATGCTTGAGATTTTATAGCAAAGCCAGGGTTGGGACCTCCAATCTAGCTCCCAAGGGTGTGCTTCTCCATGTAGAGAGGCAGAATGAGGAGGGCAGGGCTTGGGAGACATGTCAGTTTGAAATCTGGACCTACCACTTAACTGTGTGAGCAAACTTGGGAACTGATCTCTCTATATGTCACTTTCCCATCTACAAAAATGGGGATGATGATAATACCTCCTTCAGAGCTGTTAAAAGATTGTATGGGTCAATACATATAAAGTGCTTAGGTCAACATCCAACACATAGTAGGCACTCTGCACATCTGCTATTATAATAAGCACGTCAGGGTGCCTCTGTGTCTTGGTGACTTCCCTAAAAAGCTGCCTGAAATCTCTACATCAGAGAGAACCTGGAGCTTCCCCAGATCACAGGGCACTCACTGGCATGTCAGGTGTACCTTCTCCAACAATCCTGGCCAGGACCCAATGAGTGTTCACAGAGGGGAGGATGAGGCTGGGGTAGAGGGATACTCTATCCTTTCTCTGATCCCTTTGCTGTTCTTTGCCCTCATACACACTTAATCCTGGCAAAATTTTTAATAACGAGAGGAGCTGAATTCCATAGACCTGGATTTGCACCTTTTATAAGTTGTGTGACTTTAGACAAATTAGAAAACATACACGGCTCAGTTTCTTCATCTATAAACTAGGTACATGACAGAATGGAGGGCAAGAAGAAAGAGAAGGGTCTGATGGGGGAAAGGTGGCCCCACACTCACTGCCATCATAGCAGACTTGCCCTAGGTGCCTTAAGAGCTCCTTAGTACCTGCAGGGGTTGAATTTCTTTGAGTGACTCCTCACCTGTTGTCTCTTTGACTTCTCTGAGTCCCAAAAACTTTAATCAAATGCAAGGTTCAATGTTCAGCATCACTAATGATCAGGGAAATGCAAATCTCAATCTTTGGGATGCAGCAAAAGTGATTCTAAGAGGGAAGTTTACAGCAATATAGGCCTACCTCAAAAAACAAGAAAAATCTTGGGGTGCCTGGGTGGCTCAGTCGATTAAGCGTCTGCCTTCAGCTCAGGTCGTGATCCCAGGGTCCTGAGATCAAGCCCCGAGTAGGGCTCCCTGCTCAGCATGCAGTGACTCAAGAACTGGCAGCACCATGGATCCATGAAAGTGTGTATCGGGGGCAGATGGCGATGGTGGCTGAAAACCAGAGGACTGATTGAAAATCTATCTATGTGGCCCCTGGGTGGCTCAGTTGGTTGAGTGTCCGACTCTGTTTCAGCTCAGGTCATGATCTCACAGTCATTGAATTGGGCCCCATATTAGGGTTCATGCTTAGTGGGGAGTCTACTTGAGATTCTTTCCTTCTCCCTCTCCTTTTGCCCCTCCCCCTGCTTGTGTTCTCTCTCTCTCTCTCTCTCCTTAAATCTTTAAAAAAAGAAAATCTGTTTACAACACAGTTAGATCATTAGACCCCCTCTCTTATTTTTCAAAGTAGAAAATAGAGATTAACTCTCTGGAGAGAGTAAACAAACCGGAGGCGCTTGGGATTGAGGGCCACCTGCATGGAAGGCAGAGACAATGCACCAAAACAGAGGACTCCGATGAAAATTCATACACTGAATTTGAGACCCCCTCTCTTTTCCCTCTTAGGATCCAGAACGCTGGCAGGCAGGCTTAACATCTCCAGACTGAAGGTTATAAAAGCTTCTTGGTGTAATCTGCCCACCCTCTGAGAAAAGGCACCTGGATACTGACATTGCTGGTTCTGTCCTGCCTACCATGAAGCCTGTCCTAGCACCAGCCCTGCTCATGCCCTTCTAAGTCTCCATGTGGCTTTTTAAATATCCTGCTTTTAAATATGCGCTGACAGCCCAGGATTGGTTGAGACGCTTAAAGGAAGCCACAACCTGAGCAGAGGAGACCAAGACTAAGAAACAACAACAAAGAAGTGGGGAAAGGGGGATTTGAAAAGAGAGACACTGTGGGAAGAAATAACTTAAACCGGAAAAATAACTATTATTAATATCTTTGTAGACAAATGAGACTCTATTGTACCCACAACTAAGAATATGTTTTTTTTTACAAGGTGTATTCATAATACAAAAAAGAGCATGTGGAAATCTGAAAATAAGACAGCAAAAGTGAAAGGGTCAAAAGAGTTGGCAGATACCAAGCCACCAAGAGTATACAAGAAAAATGAATACCTTATGACTCACCTATGAATAAAATTTACTTGGTTATTTTAATGTCACTAGATATTATGATATGAATATTTCTTTTTAAAATTTTTTTTATTATTCTAGTCACCATACAGTACATCATTAGTTTTTGATACAGCATTCCATGATTCCTTGTTTGTGTTTAACACCCAGTGTTCCTTGCGAAACATGCCCTCCTTAATACCCATCACTGGGCTAACCCATCCCCCCACCCCCTCCTCTCTGAAGCCCTCAGTTTGTTTCCCGGAGTCCATAATCTCTCATGGTTCGTCTCCCCCTCTGATCTCCCCCCTTCATTTTTCCCTTCCTTCTCCTCATGTCTTCCATGCTAATCCTTATGTTCCACATATAAGTGAAACCATATGATAATTGTCTTTCTCTGCTTGACTTATTTCACTTAGCATAATCTCCTCCAGTTCCATCTATGTTGATGCAAATGTTGGGTAATCATCCTTTCTGATGGCTGAGTAATATTCCATTGTATATATGGAACTCATCTTCTTTATCCATTCGTCTGTTGAAGGGCGTCTCGGCTCCTTCCACAGTTTGGCTATTGTGTGAATATTTGAAGAGGTTAGGGGAAGCAAAGTTTGTGGTGCATGGTGTGTGTGCGTGTGCGCACACACGTGTGCGCACACTTTCTCTCAAGCGGATGCATGTGAGTTTTCCAGGAGGGGATAAGAGAACTGAATCCTCACCTTCCACAGCAGGATGTCAAGCAGACTCCCTGTTGAGTGCAGAGCATGAGCAAAGCTCAATCTCACAGCTCTGAGGTCATGATCTGAGCTGAAAATAAGAGTCGGACACTCAACTGACTGAACCACCTGGGGGGCCCATAGCTTTATATCTTTAAAAGAAAAAATCCCTTCATTGTTTTTTTAATGGGTATGAGGGATCAGGGGGAAGCCACACATGTTCCATCTACCATTATTTAACCAGAAGAGAGAAAACATCAATACAAAAATTTGGGGAACACATATGACATGTATGTCTTGACAAGATGACAGTGCCAGGGTTCCAGAGTCAAAAGGAGAACTCAGGTTTCTCACATCATTTTTTTTCCTAAATGCAATCTCACCAAGTAGTACTATTTTCCAAATTTATTTATAAGAAACAGCTCATGATAACAACCCATATTATTGACTGTGTAGTATCATTAGATGTTCAAGTCTGCTAGGGCTGCCATAACAAAATACCACAGACTGGGGGCTTACACAACAGAAATGTATTTTCTCACAGTTCTGGAGATGAGAGCACATCCCCGATGTCTCTCCCTCTTCTTACAAGGACCCCAGGCCCATTGGATTAGAGTCCCACCCATATGACCTCATTTAACCTTAATTGCCTCTTTAAAGACCTTGTCTCCAAATACAGTCACATTTGAGGTACATGAGTTAGGACTTCAACATATAAATTGGGGGGGGGGGAAGACACACAATTCAGTTCATAACATCATGCATTGCTCTAATCACTTCATCTGGATTCCTTCACTTACTCCTCACATAAGCCAAGGGATAAACACTACTATTATTAAGTTGAGGAAACTGTTGTTCAGAGGGTATAAGTACCTAACTCCAGGACTCTCTAGCTAGAAAGGGGTTGCACTACATTTCTACTTCTACTATAAACACATTACCACAAACTTGGGGGCTTAAAACCATGCAGGTTTATTATCTCACAGTTGTGTAGTTCACAAGTTTGAAATGGGTCTCACTGGTCTTAAAACAAGGTATCAACAGGCTTTGTTCTTTTCTGGAGGCTCTTGAAAAAAAATGTTTCCTCATCCTTTATGATTTCTAGAGGCTGCCCACATTCCTTAGCTCTTGGACTCTTCCTCCTTCATTAAAGTCATAACCAGCAGACCAAATTCTCCTCACATTGAATCACTCTGACCTTTTTTGTCTTCCTCTTACAAACTGAAGGGCTTTTTGATTATATTGGGTTTACTTGGATAATGCAAGATAACTCCCTACCTTCAGGTCAGCTGGTTAGCTAATTCATTTCCCCTTTGCCAAGTAAGACAGTCATCGTATGTTGGTGCTAAATTATATTTTACTTTAAACACTGGGAGGGAGTTCAGCCTAATGGAAAGAGGACTGGAGTCAGAGTTGGGATGTCTGTGCTCTGTTTCTGAGTGTACCAATCTGCAATTCATCATCTTTGCCAAGACACATTATAGCATAGAGGCTCTGCGTCTGTTTCTGTTGTGCTCTATCTTCCTGTGGCAGCGGTCCTCAAGCACAGTGACCTGACAGTATCTGGGGCATTTTTGGTTGTCATGACTAGGGGAGGAGGAGGCACTGCTGGTGTCTAGTAGGCAGAAGCTAGGATGCTGCTGATAAAACACAACACACAGGATAGTCCCCCGCAACAAAGAATTATCAGGCTCCAAGTGCCAACAGTGCTGAGATTGAAAAACCCTCACCCACTGTTATGGGGAAAATGGACTGGAGAGCTGCAAGAGAGGAAGATGGGGAATGAGTTAGGAGGCAATAGCCATGGTCCAGGTAGAGACAATAGTGCTTTAGACAAATATAGTAGCAAGAGAAATAGAGAAGTGGTGAGATTTAAGGTCTGTTTTGGAGATAAAAGTGATAGGGCTTTGAGATGAATTGTACGTGGGAAGTGAGGATGGTGTCAAGGACGATTGTCAAGTTGCTTTTATGACCTTATGGATAGATGGAGATGCAGTTACTGAAATGGAGACTTCCAGAGGCATAATAAATAATGCTTAACTAGATCTTATTTCCTGTCAATTCCAATCTATGTATGTTAACTCATCAATCCTCATGACAACCCAGTGAGCTAAGTACCATCAACATACCCTTTTTAAGAATGAAAATAAGGAAGTACAGAGAAATCAAGTAACCTACCCAGGATCACCCAGCCAGTAGTAAATGGATTTTGAATGAATAATATCAAATTCCAGAGTCTGTGTTTTCATCATTGTGTAATACCACCTTTTGGAAGAGCGGATGGAGAAAGATCAAATCTCTTCCCATGTCATCATATCCTTCACTCCTAAGATCGGCGTACACACTTGATGACTTCAACACTCCTTTGCAGACAAATGCACTTCTCTTTTTCTGTGATGCTTCCGCAGTATTCACAGGGCAAAACTCCCCAACTTTTTCTGCAGGTGTACCTGAGGTGCCAGGCGCTGCTGGAGAAGTCCCCAAGCTTTGGGAATCACTACAATTACAAAGTCACAGCGACCATGGTCCACAGCAATTCACCCCTCTGTGTTTCTCCAGTGCACTTTCTGCCCCACTCTCCACATGGCCTACTCCAACTTCTCTCTGCTCACATCCCCCTGCATCTCTTAACCCAGACACTCGGTAGATATCCCTGTGCCCTATTTCACCAAGAAAATACAAGCCCTAGGTTGACACTTCCTCATCCTCCAGAGAGCCCCTAACTATAAACATATCCCTATTTCTACCCATTCTAGCCTCTTTTCTTCCCATATTAGTGGAAAATACATCATTCTTTCCAATTAAGATCAATCTATCCCCTCATTTGGAGGAGGGATTTGGCCTCCTCAGGGACCTTTTTCATGAATTATGCTAACATTCTCCCAATATTTCAATTTCTCTGACTTGTCCTGCACCTTCCCAGCATTTAAAGGCACTCAATGCTGGTTAGACATACACAAAGCGTCATTCTTAGTGTGACTCTTGCTTAGTTGGCATCCGCTACAGAAGAATAATATCCAGGGCACCGTGGTACACATGAATCACAAACATTTCAGTTCCTTTGGGTACAAGGCAGTTTTTAATTGTAAACTATGTCTTTACGATCATTTATATAAACCTAATTAAAAGTTACTGATTTCTTTTCCAGTGCCAGAACAACTTTTCGAGTCAGATTTTTTAGGAAATATCCAATCATGTTTCTTTCTCAGAGAGAATCATTTCCTCACCATAAGGAGGATGCATAACCTTCAACTTAGATCTACTCTGCTGTCGTATCTCTCCTTCACCCCTCAGGGTCTGGTCAAATGTATGTGTGCAAGAGACGAAATAATAGTGCAGGAAGGAACACTAATTCTACCTGTAAGCGATGGAGGAACAAGGCCACTCTGATGTTTTCTAAGGAGTATGCACCATTTCCTTCATTTACTCCGTCGTTCAGAAAGGGTTACTGAGTTCCTGCTTTGAGCCCAGCCCCAAGGAAAACAGGTGCTAAACTTCACCTTAACATCCTGTGGGATGCAGTGTCTTTACCAGCAGTCCTCGCGCAGCTCTGCCATCCCCGAGCCACGGTCCTCAGACAGCTCTGCCATCCCCGAGCCATGGTCCTTGTGCAGCTCTGCCATCCCTGAGCCACGGTCCTCAGACAGCTCTGCCATCCCCGAGCCACAGTCCTTGTGCAGCTCTGCCATCCCTGAGCCATGGTCCTCGCACAGCTCTGCTATCCCTCAGCCACAGTTTCAAAGTTCAAAGAACTTTGGAAACAGGAATGTTTTTTAGAATTGGGCAACACCTGTTTGTCAGCAAACCTGATCCGACTGACCTGAAGCCATTTGTAGACTTTGTTCCAATTATTGAAACCTATGCCATGTACTCAGACACAACACTGCAGGGTAGTCGTATGTTAGATTTACAGCGCGCTGCCTAAGACCCGAGGAGGGCCCTATGAAGGTAAAAATTCTGAAACGCTTCTGGCTATAGGAGTTTGTGTGTATGGATTACATGCCTGTATAAAGAGAGACTCACATGGGGAACAAAACAATTACTGAGTACCCCACTGAGTATCAAATACCATGCAAGTCCCTTTGTAGGTGTCATCTTACTTAAACCTTGGGACAGCTCAGGGAGGTAGGCATAGCAATCCCCATTTTACAGATCAAGGTAGTGGGTCTCCCCTAGTTTAAATAACTTGCATAAGGAAGGGGCTTAGCTGGTATTCAAACTCTTATCTGTTGATATATGTATGTTGATATATGCACCAAACCACTCAGGAGTGACCGAGATGGAAGACGTGTGTCAGGAAAGTGGTTGGTCACTAACTCAGGTTGTGTCATAAAAGACATAACACCATATAGGCTCATAGGTTTAAAAAGAGGCCTAGTGGGGCACACAGAGGAGGCAGACACACATTGTTTCAGGGATTTAGTGAACACATCATAGAAGAGGTGGAATTTGGGCAGATTCTTACCGAGTCAGCAATCATTTTGCTTGTAAGCTGGTGAGCATGTTTAGTCTTCTCTGCTTGATGGCAAACAGACTCCTGGAATGGGCTCTGGCGTCTGTTTCTATGCGAGCTTCCTTCCCCCCCTGGATTCCTCCTTACCACGCTCTGTGATAGGTGAGCTGGAGCTCACGGCTATGCACAGGCCTGTTTGGGATCAGGAGTGGGCCTCTGGGCTTAGAGCTTTTGTGGTGGGCCCGGCTATATAGATTTTAAAGCTCAGCCTCCAGGCCACCAGTCAAAGAAATGATCCTGGGAATCTCATAAAATATATTTTATTTGAGCAAAAAGCTTAGTTTTGTCTTGAGTGGTAGTTGTATATCAAACTTTCATAGGTCTTGAAACAACGAAAAGGGTTTGTCTTGGGGCACCTGGGTGGTGCAGTCGTTAAGCGTCTGCCTTCGGCTCAGGGCGTGATCCCGGCATTATGGGATCAAGCCCCACAACAGGCTCCTCTGCTATGAGCCTGCTTTTTCCTCTCCCACTCCCCCTGCTTGTGTTCCCTCTCTCGCTGGCTGTCTCTGTCAACTAAATAAATAAAATCTTTAACATAAAAAAAAAGAAAAGGGTTTGTCTTGGCTTTGGGGGGTTTATAAGGGTAGCCTAGCTTCCTATGGGACTTCCAGAACACTGGCCTTGCCCCTCTGGGGCAGAGAACATGCTTCCATCGTAAGTTCCTCCCATGGCACATCAGTTTTTCATCTGGAAGGAGCTGGCGAATTTGAAGACCCGGTTCATAAACTGGTATGGCAGAATGTTGTTGCAAATCTGTGTTAGGATGGGGCGGTGGGGTGTAGAAAAAGGATATTGTCTTCTTCCTAGATGTTAAGGTGTTTAATGAGAAATGGCAACAAACAGAAAAACCATGACCAATCAGACTCCGGTTATAATCACAGCTGAGGACTGGAAAAGGGGTATTCCATAGTACAGTCCCATTCTGAGACATTCCCATCCAGGGCTGAACAGGCTTGAAGTGAGGAATGCCTTCTTCTAGATGTATCAATAGGGGTCTGTGACCATCTTACCCTCCTCTCTTCAATGAGGGCAATGAGGTTCCTTCTAAGCTGATAAATCTTTGTGTCTAGGATTCTATGGTTTAATTTCACACTTAAAATATTTAAGTATAAAGCCAAGGCAGGACATATGTATTTTTTTCAGATAATATATATTCACATACAAATGTCTATGTTCAGACATAGATATTCACTTTTAGATACTCCTGAGTGGTTTGATCAGTATATCAGCATACACGTATCAACAGGTAAGAGTTTAAATCCCGGCTAAGCCCCCTCCTCAGGCAAATTATTTAACCCAGTGGGAGCCCAATGTCATGATTTGTAAAATGGGGACTGCAGTGCCTACACCCCAGAGCTGTCCTGAGGTCTAAGTAAGACCATTCATATAAAGTAGGGAGTGAGGAGGGAGAAGCAGAGAGAAGCCGCCGGGGAGAGGGTTTTGTCAGAGGATCACCAAGTGTGCCTGTGATGGAGGAATCCTACTGTGAAGGGTTAAAGGGAGCTGCAAGCCCTGCTCCGAAATGACCCCTCTCAGAGCGGCAGCCTAATCACTAATGAATTTAATAAGCCTACCTTGTGATGTGCCTGTTCCATCTGCCAGGCTGCGACAGAGTCAGCAGCAGGTTTTGGCTGCCAGCCTGGGGATAATTATCACCTAGTCAATTACAGATTGGCCTCACTGTGTGCACCTGTAATGGAAAAAATCACTAGGCTGTCCAGTTTCAGAGCCGACCCTGAGTGGAGCCTCATTTCACCTTTGGCTTTTCCTGTTCCCACTCCAGGTCTGTTCTACCTAGCAATAAAGGCTGGCTAATAACATCTAAGAGCCAACCTGGTGTCTCTGTGGGGCAGCACTTGATCCCTTTGGGCCCGAGGCTTTGCAAATATCCCATGTTCCCTCACAATGATGGGTGGGGTACAATGGGACAGCCAATTGGAAAATAACTCTCAAGGCACATGAATACGTATTATTGCATTTAAAATTTCATTCAAAAATCATAAAACGATGTAAATAACACCATGCTGATTTAACTGCAGGGTCCGAGTAATGTTTGATTTGATCACAGAAGCAGCCCGTCCACAAAGCAGCTTTTGAGATGCATCTATACTCATTTCCCAAACATATACAGGTGACCCGCACGTGCTAGAACAGTGCTAGAAGCAGGGATTGCCAAATGGAGCTGGATTCACCCTCTGTACTCAAGGGGCTTATAGCATTAAGGGGAAACAGACCTATAAAGAGCTCATTATAACACAATGCGGTGAATCCTTTGATAGGAAGGGACAGAGTGTGTTGGAAACACAAGGAAGAAACAAGAGATAGATTTGGTGAAATGTGTATGTGCACATATGTAACATGAAAGCCTTCCCTTGGTGAAGGTAAGGATATAGCTGAAGCTTGAAACTTAAGCACACACTTATTAGATGACAAGTTTGGGAATAAAATCCTATAATTTCAGGCAAAGGAGAATTGCCAAGACACAGGATATGTATTGTGGTAGTAAGTACAGAAGAGAGGTTCATTCATATCGCAGAGAGTTATTCATCATGAGCATGTGTGAGATGCTGGGAGAAGGCTGTTTCCTATTGGGGAACAAGAAGACAGAGTCCCCATCCTCATAGATTTTACCTTTCAGTTGGGGAGACAGACCAGAAATAAGTAAACAAATAAAAAATGCAAATTATAGTCAAGTAAATAAACAGAAAATGTGGATATAAATCAATGCCATGAAGGAAACTTGAAAAGGGCTAAGACAGAATCAAGAGGGAGATACTTGGAATAAGGCGTTAGCTCCTAGAGGTCAAGTCTGCTGACACCAGAAGGATAAGGAGTCTATTATGAAAAAGGTGGAGAGCATCCACGCAAAAAGAACAGCATTAATGAGGGCCTTAGAGGGGAAAGAAGTCTTTGAAGAATCTGGAGACTGATGTGAGGAGGCAATGAATAGGGTAATGAGAGAGGAGGAGCGTGGCATCAGTGAGGTGGAGGGGAGAACTTCATGCATTCTTACCCTCCACCCGCCTCCTGATCTTATCTGCTTTTAGCTTGCTCGGCTGGCTTCCCACACTCTACAGTAAAACCCAAAGTCCAATCAGGCCCTGGTGACCTCCCCTGACCTCTCCTTGCTCACTGCCCCAGGCACACTGTCCCTCTTGATTTTGCTTGAACTCTGCAAGCATGTTCCCATATGGAGATTTGGTGCTATTCTTCCCACCGCTGGGAATGCTCTGCTGCAAATAGTTCCCAAGATTCACTCTCTCAATTAATTCCCAACTTTCCTCAAATGTCATCTCATCAGAGAGGCTTTACTTGACCGTCCTAGCTAGAGTAGATACACCCCATCCCCTGACACTGTCTCTTTGCCCTGCTTTATTTTCTAGAATACTTCAATAGCACTACTAGTATTTTAGTATACATTTCCCTGTTCACCTGTTCATCTTTGGTGTCTTCTACTGAAATATAAATTTTGTGAACTGTACATGTTAGACCAGGGCTGGCTTCATGGGTGTGAGATCTGTGCAGTAGAATAGGGACCCATCCTCAGAAGATTTCTGTGCTGTTTCATCCTCTGCTGGTGCAGTCGCAAAATTCATATTAATTTTATCCTTACTTGTGTGCTCTATGTCAGTCCAATGTGTCAATGACGTATGCACAGAGGAGTGGATGCGCAGGGGAGATATTCTAGACAATAGTACATACATGCATACAGTTGTGGTCCAGCAGCAGTGCCCATGCACACCATTGGCCTGGCCACTCGAGGTGCCTGTGTACACCATGGGCTGGTCTAAGCAGCAGTAGATGGGGTTGTAGGAGAGAAGAGAGTCTACATGGAGGAACAACTCCAGAGCACCTGGTGGGAGGCTGGCTTGCCTATTCATCCCTGAAGCTTATTCTTAAGACTGCACAAATATCAATGTTTCAGCTTAAGCGCCAGGACAGAAATTGCTGGTGCTCAGACAGTAGACTTCATTGGCAAATAATTACAAAATAAAAGCATACACACTAAAATTGTAATAAACCATATCAAGGAATTATTATAATTCTACAGATTTGGAATCCCTGGCTTGGAAAACTGCTACAATCTTACAAATTTGTATTCACAAGTTTAGAAATAGAAAATAAATGTAAAGATTGTTGCACCTGGCAGAAAAGAGCACCATTTTTATATGAAGCTTCAGATGAACCAATTATTAAAAAAGGAAGATAATTTTAAAATTAATTTTTCATTCTAGTTGAAGATACAGTGATAGAATACATAAACACATATTGAATTATATACAAACCATGAAGTTACTTTAAGTTTCTTATACAATCTCTGTAACTTAAAGAAAGTCACAGGAAACATTAAAATACCATTGTGTAAATTAAAGTTAAACGTAGACTACCACAGAACTCATTTCTCTATGAAGAGTTAAAACTCTTTGGAAAAATTGTTCTATAATAATCATCAGCTCTAAATGTAATTAAATTTATATTTCAAAATAATTTGCTTGAAATTTATCCCAGTGTTATCACAACCTATAAAGTACCTTAACAGCTCCAGTAATAGCTGCATCAGCAGAAAGATCCTTCCTGAAATTAAAAATTTTCAAACATTATTTCCAGCCTTGCATTTGCCAACAGTGATTGATGTTTCTTCAATTTTATTTCTTGAAATGAAGCTGCTAAAAGTATACATTTTGATGACCTAATAAATTGATTTGCAGAAAAGTGAGCCAGAAGAAATCTTATGATCAATCAAGATGTCACATTGATATATTATTTATTGTTTTATATAAAATTAAGACACCGGAAATGTTATTTTTCAATATGTAAGTTTATGTTGTTATTCATGTATCACTATTACCCCAATATATAAGTCATAAAATATTTTTAAAGGAAAACGTTTTATATTTTTAGTACCTTTAATAACACATTTCCCCCTGCTTTTTTATAAAGAGCGTTTTCATTTTGCACTGGGCTTCACAAACTGTGTAGCCAGCCTTGAGTCAGGATCCTAGCAGAAACCACAGTGCAATTCCAATGGTTCACGAGACTTGAATTATGGGAATACAAAATGAGAAGGGTTAACTAACAAGGAATACTGAAAGATGGCTAGACTGGCAGTGATGGGAAGATGTTGTCACACTTAGAGCTGTAGGAGGAAGGAGAAAAGTATTACAGGTGCCAGTCAGAACTGGGGCCATGGGGGTGGGGGCGTTGCTTACCATGAACTTTGTGGTCCAGAGGGAAGCAGCCATGACCAGAATCCATGGGCCAAAACCCTGGGAGTGAGAGGAAGAAATAACCTAACGTCTCTCACCTCTCAACTTCCAGTCTCTTCCAGCTATACCTTCCATTGGTGGAACCGTACCAAAAGCTAAAGGTCAAGACAGGTGGGGTGGGGCAATCCCCTGTAGCACAGAGTAGGACAGAGGAGCACAGAGGAAGGATGGCTCTATATGTATATGTGTATATCTGTGTGTGTGCGCATAAGCATATGCGTGTGTTTTGCACAAAAAGGACAAGGATTTTGTCTGTTAAAATCACTGCTATATCCCAAGCACCTAGAACAGTGCCTGGTACGTAGTGAGTGTTCAAAGAAATACCTGTTCAATGCAAAGGAGAACAGACAACTCCACTTTTAAGTAGTGTTAGTGGCTTCCCACAGATCAGCATTTCTTTCTTTCTTGTGAATGCTTTTCCTGCTAATGTGCCTCACTCCACTGGGCAAGATTTGTAGGAAGAATCTCTGAAGACTCAGAGGTCATGACCCCACCATGCACACAGCTACCTTGTAAGGAAAGAATCCCAGCAGGCTTGGTTCTTTTCTGTGTGAACTCCTATGACTCAGGCAGTGTCCTTGCAATGAACCTCGCCCTGACACCTCAGCCATGGCTGACTGGACCAGATCAGTGGGTGACCATGTAGCAAGGAAGTCTCTGCTCAGGCTGGGGGCTGGGGGTGCTGGCAGGATGTCTGCCCAATAGGAGCACTCCATATTGAGAGACAAGTCAGTCAAATCCTCCTTTTGGGGTAGTATTCCTTACTGAGTGAGCCAAGAAGAAGTGAAGAAGTGGATCTTTCCTTACTGTTTCACGCCCTACACTAAGGACTAGAAATTGGGCAGAGAAAGACACTAACATTGGTGAGAAACTACTATGTCCCAGATATTTTGTAGCTGTGAGAAGCTACAATGTCCTTGTCACATCCATGACGTCACAAGTGTAAGGACAAAAAGCCAACAAGCTAAGCACAGCAGAATAAAAGGACAGGAAGGATTTTGTTGATGTTACCATTAAGCTGCTGAACCAATACTGGTCATCACCTGCCACAAATTTATTGTTATATGAAAAAAAAAACCCTATATTTGTTTCAGCTAATGTTAGCTGGGTATTGTATTCCTAGAAGCATTCCTAAAGGATATGGTGGTCACTGTCCAAGATATAACCCTTTACTTCTACTTTTTCTTCTCCTTTTATCTGCCTTTGGCACTCATGGGCACTGCCTTGCTTCAGTGGGAGTTCTCATGGCTGATGAATTTGTAGGTCTCTTGTATGGAATTCCATCTTCTATACTAGAATCTTGGGGTTGGAGGAAACACCTACTAAATGCTTAAGGCGACATTAACATTTTATTACTCTATTTTGCTGCATTGAAATCAACTTTGTATCATAATTCTCAGAGTGCTAACTTAACACTGTGTGTGTGTGTGTGTGTGTGTGTGTGTGTGTGTGTAATTCCTAGAATAATAGGCATTTCACCTACTGTTTTACTTCTAGATTTATAAAGGACAATGTAGTAGGGAATGTGCACCCTAAATCCTAACAGTGGGGCAAGTTGAGATAGGAACATGAAGGACACAAGCAACCAATATGACACTTTTAAACAGGAGTTTTGTGAATGTGAAGTTGTTTGAAATTATCCTTGGAAGTAGGAGATAAAGGGAGAGAGCAGAAAGGAAATGAAGGCTGAAGAATGAGGAAGCTGTCTCCCAAAGAAAGCTGAATGGCCATGTTTTGTCTCTAGTGGCCAAAGCAGGTTAGCTATTACATTGTACCCTATAAAACTGTTGACACTTGACTTTTTTGACCTATTTTATCGAAGATAATTAGAGCCTGGATTATCAACAAACTAATTTTCAAAAAAAAGTAAAGAGGGATAATTTCTTACTACTAGTTAGATATTATTATGTATTTATTATATAAGAAACACGTTTTCTGGATAAAAAAGAAAAAATGTAGATAATTTAAAAAGTCATATATGGGGCGCCTGGGTGGCACAGCAGTTAAGCGTCTGCCTTCGGGTCAGGGCGTGATCCCGGCGTTCTGGGATCGAGCCCCACATCAGGCTCCTCCGCTATGAGCCTGCTTCTTCCTCTCCCACTCCCCCTGCTTGTGTTCCCTCTCTCGCTGGCTGTCTCTATCTCTGTCAAATAAATAAATAAAATCTTTAAAAAAAAAAGTCACATATACATGTGTGATAGATATTATATCTATACATGCCCTTTTTGATTCTTAGAATTTCCATCTCTCTGCTTATATTACCCATCTGTTCTTGCATGCTGTTTACTTTATCCACTGAGCTTTTACTGTGTTCATCATAGTTGTTTAAAATTTCTGATCTGATAATTCCAACATCCCTGCCATATCTGAGTCTGGTTCTAATGCTTGATTTATCTCTTCAAATGGTGCTTTTTTTTTCATTGACTGGATAGATTATAACTGATTTGAGAACTAGTATAATTTAATGGTTAAACACATAGCTTCTAGAGTCAGAGTACCTAGATTCACTTTCATCTTTGCTACTGATTAACTGAATGACCGTGAGCTAGCCGATTCACCTCCCTATGTCTCACTTTCTTCATCTGCAAAATAGAGAGAATACTTGTACCTGTGTCATAGGGTTCTTGGAAAAATTAGGTGAGTCAATATGTGTTGAGCTTTTAGGATAGTGCCTGGCATGCAGCACCTCTGTGAATGTGTTAGATGCTATCATTAACTCATCCTCTGTTGTTGGACATCTTAGTTATTACCAGTTTTTACTATGATAAATAATCCCGATATGTCTCTACTTAGATCAAATCTTTATGCACATCCTTAACTATATTCTTAGCATACATACCAAGGAGGCCCCTGTTTTGGCTGTAAGTGACCAAAAAATCCAACTCAAATTAACTTAAGCAAAATGGATAAGTAAATAAATGGACAGTTAGAGACTTTGATAAATAAACAAAAGTATCAGCTCAAATAACTGCAAAGTCCAGGGCTAGAGGTGGTGCTGCTTGATTCAGCTCCTGAATTGTTTCTTACAGGACCAGTGTCTTTCCACTCCTCAGCCTTGCCTTTTTCCATTAGATTTATTGTCCAGCTTCACATAGTGACAAAATGGTTCTAAGCCAAGTCCTCCTGTATTCCAGTCCAAAAAAAAGCAAAAACAAAATAAGAAAGAAAAGAAAGATAAAGAAAAATAAAAATTTCTTCTTCTCAGAACAGGATACAAATTAAAAATCCTGGGCCTACCTGACTCCTAAGGACCAGACTGAGTCATTAACCCATCCCTCAATCTGTGACTAGGGCAGGATGGGCGGAAAGCACTGAATGGCTCAGTCCAGGAGCTAGAGAGGTATCAGCCTAACCCAAATCACAGGAATTGATAATGGGAAAGGATGGCCTCACAAAAGAATTTAAAAATAACAACAACAAAAAAAAAAAGATAAAAAAGGGAAAAGAAAAGAAAAGAAAAGAAAAGAAAAGAAAAGAAAGAAAAGAAAAAAAGAAAAGAAAAGAAAAGAAAAGTAAAGAAAAGAAAAGAAAAGAAAAGAAAAGGCAAAGGATGCTGGGTGGCCAAAAAATAGAGATGCCTCTACTGTTTACTTTCTCAAATGGATTTATTTCCCTGTGAAAAAGAATGTGCATTTGTAAGACTTTTGATAATTTTTGCCAGTTTTATTCCTTTAGAAAGTCTGTAGCACTCTGCTTTTTCACTAACATGTCCTGGGGGTATAGCCAACACTGGTACTGTCATAAGAAAATGGCATTTGTCAATCTGCTAGTATACAATATGCATATAATATATGACATATTAATACATATTGTGGACAACTAGCTCACTTGAACCATTAATTTGAATCCTTTTGCCAACCAACATTGTGTGGGAACTGTGTCTGCATCTGTTGTGATGTGGGGTATAGGAATAACTACAGCTGAGAAAACTCTCAGAGGACCTGAAGGTTCAGGTGCCAGTCTGGGGTCCAGAGACCTGGGGTCTGGGCCTGACTCAAATCTCAGATAAGATCCTACGAGAGTCACCCATCTTTTTAGAGCTATATTTCCTCATCTGTAAAAGATGGCTTTGTACCAAATTAGTCAAAGATTTTTTACTGTGTCAACATTCTGGGGTACTCCTGAAAACTAATAAGATTAACTGACAAATTAATCTCCTTCTTGGTCTTGCCAATCCTTGGGGAAAAACAAACAAACAAACAAACATTAAAAGGCAGGGGCCAAGAGAAGCAGCTAGAGATATAAGATGCCCATATATTCTTTAAACTCAACATTTAACTCTTAAAGATACGGTTGTTCTATAACAATGGTGGACAAAGACACAGGGCCGCCAACTGTACTCAGGTGACAGGAACAAGCTAATGTCATGTCAGCCTGGCATTGGCGGCTCTTTTTGCCCCAGATCATGTCCTATTTGATTGTGTCTTGACTAGACACCTGCCTCTACTGCCCTTTAAGAAACAGAATCCGAAGGAAGGAACAGGGAACACAGTAGCACAGAAATTGTTTATTCACTGAATGAATATTTATGGATCACATATTTCTTCGGCACTCACACTGTTCCAGACACGGGTTTGCACCTGCGTATGGACCAGACATAGTCTTTCCTCTCCAAGTGGTGACAGGTACTGACACAAACACTCATGCAATGGATTATTTTAGCTACTATGATAGAAATCTTAATTAGATATTGCATTTACTTATGCAAGGCTACCTCAGAAAGGCATAGAATAGCTGAACCTGGCTCTGTTTCAAAAGGCGGAGGGGGGAAGGATAGGCCCATAGAAGGAATAGCAAGAGCAGAGGTAAAGGAGTTTGAAAGAGCCTGGAGGGGCTTCAGGTCTAAAGTGCTGGTGTGAGGGGCCATGATAGAAGTCACAGAGGTGGGCACTGGAAAAAAAATTACAGGCACTGAAACCCTGTTGAAAGTCTGTTGGCATTTACCTTGCAGTGAGGGCTGTGGAAGGGCTCTAAGTTAGCGGTGTGGTATGGGCAGATTTGCACCCTAGCAAGCCCATGCCATCACCTGTGTGAAACATGGATGCCGGGCGAGGATTTGAGTGTGGAGATGGAAGATGGGGTAGGAGACCGCTGTGGTCAGGCAGACGAGAACGAAGTCGTTTCTGAGATGGCAAATTGGCTTTCTGCTGCCATGTGATAAGATAGCAAACCTCAGCAGCTGAGCACCCATTTATTAGCTCCCAATTCTGCAGGTCAGAAGTCTGGGCCAGTGTGGGGGTGTTCTCTGGACAGGGTCGTACAAAGCTGAAATGAACATGTCAGCCAGAGCTGCAGTGCTCCGCCGGGCTCAGGGGCCTCTTCCACCCTCACTCAGTTGTTGGCAGAATTTACTTCCTTGCCTTTGTAGGACTGAGGTTCTGGTTTTCCTGCGAGGTGTCAGCGGCAGCCACTGTTAGCTCCCCAAAGCCATCCTTCTCCATCCGTAGTCCACAACGTGGACATTGGGTTTCTTTAAGTCAGCCAGTTGCATCTCTGACTTCCTTCTCTGTGACCATCCTAACTAGACTCTGCTTTCAAAGGACTTACGTGTTTAGAGTAGGTCCATCCAGATAAACTCCTTTTCTTAAAATCAACTGTGCCATATTACCAACCTAGTGACAAGAGTTAAGAGTCGTCATATCCACAGTCCCAGGGATTATGCAGTGCGTGTTCAGGAGGAGATCTTGGGCCCATCTGAGAATTCTGCCTGCTACAGATGGTATAAAACAACAGCAAAAACTGGATGGAAATTGGTTCCTAATTGCATGAGGGAAGAGGAAAGACTAAGAGATTTTGGGGACTGGGTGGCTTGATTCACTAAGGTAGGGGGTAAAAAAGGACAAAAAGGGGGGTGCCTGGGTGGCTCAACTGGTTAAACGTCCGACTACTGGCTTCAGCTCAGGTCATGATCTCAGGATCATGAGATTGAGTCTCATGCTCAGCAGGAGGCTGCTTGCCCCTCTCCCTCCTTTCTTCAATCCCTTCCCTCCCACTCTGCCCCTGCCCTGGTGCATGCATGCCCGCTCTCTCTCTCTCTCTCTCTCTCTCTCTCTCTCTCTCAAATTAAAAAAATAAATTAATTAATTTTTTAAAAAGGATGAAAAGGCCTTGGGTTCCACTTCGGACTTGAGGCTGACGTGTCTGTGGGCTATGCTGGTGGTCCAGGAAACAGTGGGTATGAAATACAGAAGAGTAGTCAGGAAGGAAAAAAGATTTGCAGTTATTAGTAAAAGACACCAGAAAGATATGAAACTGATGGGCTTGGTTTTATTTTAATTGTGTAAATTTCTTTTTTTTTAAAGATGTCATCTATTACTTTTTTATGTTATGCACCGTATAGTAATTTCTATGAACTCCTAGATTTAAGTTCCTTGAGAGCAGAGTCCACGTCTTTTCATTTCTGTGTGTTGGGTGCCTTCCATATAGTATGTACTCAAAAATCCGGTGGATGGATGGGTGGATGGATAGATGGTTGAGACTTTGCAGCAAGAGCATGCCAAGCACTATATATAGTTTATTGAATCCTCAAAACTCCCACAGAGTAAGTAATTTTCTTATAGAGATGAGAAAACAGGGGCTCGGAGAGATTTTTTAAAATGCTGGATCACACATATGGTCAGCAGGAGAGATGAACTATAAATCCTGGCTGTCTGATGCCACAGTCTAAGCTCTTAAACAAGACATGATCCAGCTCTTTACCCAATTTCCCCATCTTGCTGAAGAAAATACCTGCTAACCAGGAGAAACAGACAACCCAGGGAAAGAAATAGCATTTGGCCCTTGAGATAGGAGGGGGACTGCGGCAGCAGAAACAATGAACCTGAGTAAGGTTGCCAGATTGAGCACAGGATGCACAATTAAATCTGAGTTTCAGCTAAAGAGCGAAAAATGTATCATGTAAATAAATATGTTCTCGTTATCTAGCATGCTCCAATTAGACAAGAATTTCCACTCTCTCACGTAACTTTTTACCTCCATATGTCATAGCTTGTGCTATTCACCTTTGTGGGATGTCCTACCCTTTCTTTTAGCCAATCTTAATACAAAAATCCACTTTCAAGTTCCATCCATATTAACTATCACTTGCTCAGCACTTTCCCACTTACGAAATGCATTCATAGAGATGACCTTGTTTGATTTTGAATCAACCTCACAGGTGAGCGGGGTATATGTTATTATTAACCCCTTTGTACCAATGAGAAAACTGAGATTTGGATCCAACCCACACAGATCATTCATTCACATACCTGGGACTCTGGGGTCTTGTGACAGCAACTTCATTCTTTCCCACTTATCCATAGCTACCTCTTCTTCTGCTCGGCCTCTCAGTTTGGCTCCTGATTTTAAGTCTACTCTTACTGTTCAAAATATGTACATCTTACTTTTCCAATAACACTGAAGTTCTCTTTAGACAGGAATCTGCCCTGTGCATCTCTTGCCCCATTCTCCCTTTCATGCCTCTCCCAATCACATTGATGAATTTTCCAAAAATCCTGTGGAATGCTATAGAAAAGCCCTCCAGGTCTGAATAACCTGTAAACTTGCATGAGTCCTTGGCAGGGTGAGTTTCCAGTAACTCGTGACTAAAATTGTCCTGTTTTTCACAGAATGCCAAAAATTGTCTGCTTCCAAAATGTGGCCAAATATTCTTCCTTGATAGCTCCCAGTTAGTGGTTTCTTCTGGGCAGATATTCTCATCTGCCACAAAAATGTCCAGAACAAACAGCCAAAGAATAGGCTAGTTTATCTAATAATAATTCATTCTTCCACCATTCATTCGACAACACTTAATGACCCCTGCAATGTGCTAGACATCATGCCAGGCAGTGGGGATCGAAGATAAGCGAGACATGGTCCTCTGCTCCAGGAATTCAGTCTATTAGAAGTAATTTCACTTTACCAGAAGAACGATTTCTCAACATTTGCTGCAACATGGACAGCACTGGAGGAGATAATGCTAAGTGAAATAAGTCAAGCAGAGAAAGACAATTATCATATGATTTCTCTCATCTATGGAACATAAGAACTAGGAAGATCGGTAGGAGAAGAAAGGGATAAAGAAAGGGGAGGTAATCAAGGGGGAATGAAGCATGAGAGACTATGGACTCTGAGAAACAAACTGAGGGCTTCAGAGGGGAGGGGGGTGGGGAAAGGGGATAGGCTGGTGATGGGTAGTAAGGAGGGCACGTATTGCATGGTGCACTGGGTGTTATACGCAACTAATGAATCATCGAACTTTACATCAGAAACCAGGGATGTACATATGGTGACTAACATAATATAATAAAAAAATTTTAAAAAAAAAGAAGTAATTTCACTTTACACAAACGCCAGACTACACAGCATACCAGATAAATGCTGTAGAAGTTCAGAGGTGGAAGATATTTACCTCCAGCCTGGAAAAGTAAGAAAAGATTACTTCCGTTTTTAACCTGAATCTGCTCTAATACCCATACAACCAGTCTTGATATATTAATTAGGTGGACTGTAGCCTCAGAATAAGTACTGTGATAGTCTCAAGAATTTTAAAAACACCTAAATGCTAATGTAAAAAAAATGGCAGGCTCAAAAAGAGGCATTGGAGGAAGACGTTAGGTAGGATGAGGAGGAGTCCCCCACCTGCACCCCATCTTTAACTCCTCCTCTGCTCCAGGGAGAAGCAGCATGGCTCACTCTCTCTCTTTCATAATCATTTTTCTTTGCAACTTCTTCCTTGCTTCGTTCATTCACCATTCATGCCAGCCAGGACAAACTGCTATTTGTCATTGTAATTTAGTAACTGATGTTCAATGAATGAGTATTGGGTAACTAAGCTACAAAATAACACTACTACCTTGCCCTGGTGTATCACCTTCCAGGGTTTTTTTTAAAGATTTTATTTATTTATTTTGAGAGAGAGAGAGAAACAGCATGAGTGGAGGCAGAGGGAGAGAGAGAATCTCAAACAGACTCCACACTCAGTGCAGAGCACAACGCAGGGCTCGATCCCAGGACCCTGAGGTCATGACTTGAGACACTTAACTGACTGAGCCACCCAGGTGCCCCACCTTCCAGGTTTTTAAATGGTGTCTTGTGTCTCACATTTTTCCAGTTTTATTGAGATGAAATTGATATACAGCACTGTATTAGTTTAAGGTGTGCAGCAGAATCATTCGACTTACATATATTGACATGACACCACAATAAGTTTTGTTACTATCCATTATCTCATTAGATACAAAAAAAAAGGAAAAAGAAAAAAATGTGGTTTTTTTTCCCTTGTGATGAGGACTCTTATGATTTACTCTGTTAACAACTCTTATATATACCATACAGCAGTCATCGTGTGGTACATTACATCCCCAGTACTTATTTATCTCATAACCAGAAGCCTATTGTTTATTTTATCTCTTTAATACAGACTCAGAACTAAACCACCATAAAAGGAGACAGATGTCAGTGTCTCTTGGGCTCCTTAAATTAACAGTCTACTGAGATCCCCAACCTGGCTCTTCAATAGACAGCCCAAATCTTCCCACGCCCGGCAGTGAGACAGAACCCTGGCCTTCCCCCTCCTCCAATGGGTGTTGATGGCATGGAGGTTAGCCCATCCAACTGCCACTGTTCTTAATGCATGTGTCCTCAGTAATTGGACTATTTCAGAGCAGAGTAACCAAATATTATGGAAAATAGGCATTGTCCTATTTGGTCCTATTGCAGATCTATCACTATGCCAAATACCCGAAGAAGAGATGTTCTAACCATCACTGAACAGGTCCCTTTAGACTTATATATCCTCCAACTCTTCTTGCAAGGATGTCTTTGCATTTATGGAACCTCATTATTGCATTTAATAGGCCAGGCTGCCAGGCTGTAGACATAACAGACCTATTAACTGCACATAAATGTGTCATAGATGACACAGTATATTCAATTCAAGGAAAGAGTAGTCTCCATAAAATTTATAATTATCACAATGGCAATAAAAACTAAAATAAGGGTCTCTCAAACAACACCCCCATTACAACCCCATTCCAAATCTTTGGCATAGGAGGCTCAGGGATTTAGGATTCTTCAACCGTTTGATTTGGAGAAACCACTTATACAACTAGTTTCTGCTCTTTTACAGGTCTGCAATACTCATCTTAATTACGCATCATCCTCTCCAGTCAACCCCCAGCTTCTGTACATCCCCCAGCACTTCCTTGCCTCACCGGGTGCTTTCCCATTAACGTTCCCTTTCCAGGCTCCTTGCCCTTCCCAGACTCCCCCACCAATCAATATTATATATAGTGTGGCCCCAATTCCCACTGAGATTATTTGGCTCTCACGTATCTTCATTGATATAAATTTGCCCACCGGAAACTCTATCCTCTAAGACCCTAGGGCTACTGGTTCTCCTATGACATTATTCCTGCTCAAAAGAGACTCATGCTCCCCTCCTCCACCCCACCCCTTCTCACCCATGCAACCTGGCCTGTGTCCTGCCGCCATACAGTACTCAGATCACTCTACCTACAACCAGAGAATTCACTTCTCTCATGGAGTCTTCCCTCAAAAGGGCCACCTTTTACCTATAATATTGGACCTCATCACATCTTTGGTATAACAGGCATAGATTTCAGTATTTTCAATTCTGTAACACCGACTCAACTCAGAGAGGCCACAAGACAATGTCATAGCTCCCAGAAGACCACAACTTCAAACAGCCCAAGCCATAGATGCCATTAAAGAGAGATGAAACTCTCTGGTTGCTAGGGTAGCTAATAACAGATGGGCATTTGACTACCTAGTGGCATCTCAAAGTGGAGCACGTGCCTTGAAGTGAACCTCCTACTACATGTAGGTCAGTAACACAGAAAAGGTCTGCAGAAGAGTCCATCAAATAAAGCAATGAATTAAAATAGCGTCATTACTAAAATACTCTAAGACATTCCTGAGACCTCATTCATTTCTTCTCCTGGCTATCTCCTTCTGCCTGGGGCAAGCAATGCCCCACTAACTTTCAGGGAGCTATCATAATGATTGCTGGTCTTCTTATTTCAAGTTGACTTTGCACATTCTGTTCCCTTCAAATACATGTTTATTTATAGGAAAACTGGGAGGTTGCTATATTAACCCATATATCTCAGATGAGTTGTGAAGAGCCTAAGAGAGAAACTGGGACATCCCTATCCCAACTGACAGTCCTGTGTCTGGCAACTCCTTGTACAATAAGGTTCACACTTTTCCATTCCTGTCCCTTAAACTCAGGTGTGCTCTTACTGCCTCTTTCAAACTTCGCTGCAGCAGATGAGCTCTCCTCCCACCAGGAGGACTTCCTCTCAATAAATGCCCATGCACTCGCTACACACTCTCTCTCTGGACCTTCTCCAGAAGACCCATCCCCTTTGTCCCTCATCTTGGGACTTCCGCACCTGTGTGAGTAATAGACCTTTCTTTGATCATACCAAAAAAGCTAATCTAAGGGTTTTGACATTGGAAACTAACCTTGGGAGGAGGCTTCCCCATATTATGAAGCAGTTGGTCTTACGTATATTGCAACAATTATTTTGCTGATGAGGGAATGGAGAAACTTTGAAGCCATTCTTGATGATTAGGCCCTACCTGACAGTTAACACTAACGTGATCA
Organism: Ailuropoda melanoleuca; assembly: GCF_002007445.2. Lineage (NCBI taxonomy): Eukaryota > Metazoa > Chordata > Mammalia > Carnivora > Ursidae > Ailuropoda > Ailuropoda melanoleuca. Next base: position 41,242,360 of record NC_048219.1, read on the forward strand.
CAACCCTCTGATAAAGCCAAATTGTTTAGGAGAAACTTAAGGCTTCAGATCTTTTGGTTTGTGGTAGAATTCCAACCAGAAGATTTCTCTAACTGGAAATGATACCTGATAGGTGTGGCATGGGTTAAGAGGGAAGGTTCTAAACCACCTAGAAAAGTAGGGTGGGTGAGGTGGGGGCTTGCTCTTGGGTTCTCAAGCCCTGGTGCTAGGAGGTAGCCCCTCAGGGAGTCATTCTGACTCTGGCTCACTGTGTGGCCAAATTCTTGTAATCACTTTATGTAACCATCTCTCTCACGAGAGAAAAGGAGTCAGCTTTCCTACTTCCTGCCAAATGGTTTCTTGGGTGATCAAGCACACAATAAAATCACAGTCCTCAGAAAACTCAAGTCATGACTACACCCTGGAATATAGGGGTTACCAGACGTAGCAGAAGAACCATACCACTCAATCTTTACTAGTGCAAACTTCTCTAAAATGCATTAATCTGCTTTTCTTCCAAGAGACTGTCAGTATCTTCTTCCCCTCATGGTACACAATAACATGATACTCATTTCTGATTCAACTGGGATGTTACAGGACCCTAGAATGATAAAGGGTTGGATACTTATCCTTACAGTAAGTCTGTGATGTAGTTACTACTGCCATCCCCATTTCACAGAAGAAGAAAGTAGAACAAATTTCAAGATCATTTAGTTAGCAAGACAGAGCTGGTTTTCAAGTCCATGTCACTCTCCAAATTATAAATTATAACCAGTGTCTTTCCCTCCTTTGATATTGATGATGGGCAAAACGATGCCCCCTCCCCAACGAAGGTGTCCACATCCTAATCACTAGAACCTGTGAATACGTCACAAGGTAAAAGAGATTTTGCACATATAGTCAAGGAAAAAAAATCTTGCGATGGGGAGATTGTTCTTATGATTACGTACGTATATGGACTTGATGTAACCACAAGGGTTCTTATCAGAGTCAGAGGAGATGTGACAAGAGAAGCAGAGCTTGGAGAGAGAAGGCCATGAGCCAAAGAGTGAGGGCAGCCTCTAGAGCCAGGAAAAATCAAGGAATGGATTCTCCCTTACAGCCTCCAGAAGAAATGCAGGCATGCTGACACCTTGATCTTCGCCCTGTAGACCCATTTCAAATGTCTGCCCTCTAGGACCATGGAATAGTAAATTTGCATTGTGTTCAACTCTAAAGTTTCTGGTCATTTGTTTCAGCAGCAATAGGAAACTAATAAAATGTCCCACTGCACTTTGTACTCTCTGATATCACTTCTTATCTTATAGAATATAAATATATATAAATACGTAAATATTCCAACCAAAATTTATTTCAACAAAATTTTGACTTTTTTTTAATCCTCCATTCCTCCTATATTCTACCAAATCTTAACTTTTTTCAGTGTCTATGTTGTACTAGGCACCATCCTAGGAATTTACGAAGGACTCATTTTATTTTCCTAACAACCTCGTAGTAGAGATAGCTAGCTTTTAATACAAAATGTGTGCTTCCCTTCCATAGTACAGAGAGTTGTTTCTAGAAATTGGTTGCTTGACTAGAGACTCCATTTCTTATAAGTCTTCTTATCTGTAGGTGTGGCCACATGATTTGATTTTGCTAATGAAATCTGAGCAGAGGTGGTGTGGCTAGGAAGCACGTATGCCTTCTCTACTCTTCCTTTCCCCTCTGCAGAGATGTGGGAAACCATGTGTTAATAACGGGGGAACCATAAAGCAGAAGAAGGCTTAGTTCCTTTTCACCACTGTAATCTTTTAAGGGCAAGAAATAAACTTCCATTTGTGGAATCTACTGAGACTTGGGCATTTATCTGTTATGTCAGCTCGTGTGATTTTATCCATACTCCAACCCCACGAGGTGTGTATTATTAACCTCATGCTTAATGGTAGTGAAGCCAGGGCTCACAATCATAAAACGTCTTGACCAAGGTAACAAATCTGAAAGTGACAGAGGCAGAAATATGACTCCAAAAACCATTGTATTTCTACAACACTACACAGTATCCTATATAAAACTGTTCAATTGTCTCTTGAACAAATACTGTTAAAAAAACAAAACAAAACAAAGTGTGAATCACATATTTCAGAGCTAGAAGGCACTTTAGAGATTATCTCCCCTAAATCTCTTACAGAACTTGAGAGAGAAGGGCGGCCTCCAGATGTCAAGTGACTGACCCATGTGTTGAGACACAGTCCATTCAAGAACCTTTTTACTACTCAAACATTCCTGTATGTCAGCTTGTGTTTCAGTCAAAACTGGTTTCCAAACATTTTTAAGTAATATCACCCATGACCATTAAGGTAGAGTCTTCTCTTTAGAATAAAAAATAGGAAAAAATTAACTGATTAAAACCAAACAAACCCAAAGCTATTAATACACACACACACACACACACACACACACACACACACCCCTTCCTCTGTTCTTACTCTCTTGTTCTATTGAGACAAAACGATCTTCATGCTATAAAAATAAAAGTGGCAGAGCACTGAACAGATGGAGAGATAAAAGAACGAGCCGAGGATCCCACATCTTGGCAGTCTGAAAATATGTTCTACTACGGTAAACATATTTTTAGCAAACATAATGGCAACCCGTATGCTGATCTCTCACTAGAATTCTCTAGTTTGGCTCAGTTGTCCTCTAAGTATAGCTGAACTTCTTTGCAATAAACAGCTATTTCCCACACTTTCCTAGCCTAGGAGTGAATTTAAGAATGCCAGAGAACTGGGTAAAATTTTAAAACTACAATTATGATTTTGCACTGGGTGAAATTTTTCTAGTGAGAACAGAAGAGGGGCACTAGATGGCCTATTTTGGGTTCTGCTACTGACCTGATTTCTTAATTTAACACGGAAATTCTAAGACAGAACAATTTCTCCAAAAAGCTATAATTTCTTTAATAATGACAGCTCTGGGAAATGGAGGTCTGAAAATCTGAATATGCAATGTGCTGTGGGAAAACTGCAGATCCACCGTGTTTGTGATTCTCCATGATTAATTTTGATTTCAATCCAGCCTCTTAGCATCAGGGAATCTTCCTACTCGAAGGGAGCTTGAGGCATAGAACAAAGGGTCTCCCCAGTTTCTATTACCTGGGAATTATGGCTGTAGTTGCATATGAAACACGTTATTCATTCCTTAGTAGTTTTTCTCTTAAATTAACTTTTTAATTAAAAATTAACTTTTAAAAATTATCAGTTTTCTTGAGGTACAACCTATATAACACAAAATTGACTCACGTAAATTCAAGAATTTTTAGTGAATTTACTGAACTGTGTAACCATAACCACAGTGGAATTTTAGAACATTTCCATTACCCCAAAAGGATCCCGCCTACCCGTTTCTGCTCCTGGCTCCCATTCTCAGCCCTAAACAATAATTTACTTTGTTTCTTACAGATTTGCCTTTTAGGATATTTTAGATAAATGGAATCCTACGGTACGTAGTCTTCTGTGTCTGGCTTTTCATGTTCCCTTCAAAGCCACTCAGGACGGCCAGCCAAAAGCTGGCCTGGGACTTGGGAGGACGCCAGCCAATGAAGCCCAGGGGAGGCCGGGGAGCTGGGTCCTCGATCGCAGTCAGCGGGTCCCACTGTACCAGATCCTTCCGCACCGCACGGGAAAAGAGGCAACCAATTTCGATCCTTCCGCCGGTTCGCCTGCGGAAACCTCTTTGTGACTAACTCCTTTTACAAAGTCGAATTAAACCATCTGAGCTCTCCACCAGGGCCATGGCTTTTAGAGGGACCAAACATAATAATTTAAAAACAGTAAACACTCCTGGCCTAGGGAACACTCAGCTAAGCACATCAAGGATATTCTAAGAGGCAGGGGGCAGAGACGAGAAATTTTGGGGGTGCAACCGTCTTGTCACTTGCATCAGATTTTCATTCCGTGTCATTCCTGAGTGGTGTTCTATTATATGTATGTACCACAATGTGATTGACTTTCCATTCACCAATTGACATCTTGCTTATCCCTTCACCCTTTGATGAACATCAGAATTGTCTCCTCATTTGGGGTATTATGAATAAAGCTGCTGCTATAAACATTCATGAGCAGGTCTTTGTGTGGATATGTTTCATCTCTCTTGGATATATTACCTGGGAGTGGAATTGCTGGGTCATGTGATAAATTTAGGTTTAACTTCTTTAAAAAATAGCCAAACTGTTTCCCAGAGTGGCTGTACCATTTTAAACTCCCACCAGCAATGTATGCCAGTTTCTCCACATCCTCCCCAGCATTTGGTGTTATTGCCTTAACAACAACAAAAAAAAGGTTATTTTAGCAATTGTGGTTGGGGTATCGTTCTCTCTCACTGTGGGCTTTTTTTTTTTTTTAAGATTTATGTATTTTTATGAGAGAGAGAGAGAGTGCAAGGGAGAGCTGGGAGTGGAGGGACGGAGGGAGAGAATCTCTGGGGGCTCCATCCATGACCCATGAGATCATGACCTGAGCTGAAACCAAGAGTTGGGCGCCTAACTGACTGGATCACTCAGGCATCCCAATCTCATTGTGAATTTAATTTTATTTCCCCAATGGCTAGGATGCTGAATATCTTTTCATGCCATTATTTGCCATCTATAAATCTTCTTTGATAAATGTTTGTTCGTGTCTTTTGCCCACTTTCTAATTATTTTAATGTTGAGTTCTGAGAGTTCTTTATATATCCTTGATAGAAATACTTTGTCCAACAGGTGATTTACAAATAATTTTCTTCCAATCTGTGTATTTATCTCTGTATCCTTTTAATAGAGCTGTTCACAAAGCAAAAATTTTCAATATTGATTTTCATGCTGATAAAAATGTATTAATTACTCCTTTTATAGAGCAGACATTTAGCGTCAAGTCTAAGAGCGCTTTACCTAGTCCTAGGTTACAAAGATTTTCTCCTATGTTTCTTTCTGAAAGTTTTATAGTTTTTCATTTTCCGTTCAAGTCATGATCCATTTAGCATTAATTTTTGAACCAAGTGTGGCGTTTACACTGAAGTCCTTTTCTTTTTTTCTTTTTGCTTGTAGATGTCTGTGTTAGCACCGGCTGCCGTAACAAAGCATTACAGACTGCCATGCTTCAACAATGGAAATTCATTTTCGCACAGTTCTGGAATCTAGAAGTGTGACATCAGGGCTGCATTCCTGGGGAAGGCCTTCTTCCTGGCCTTCTTGCTGTGTCCTCACATGGAGGAGAAGGAGAGCCCTCTCTCTCCCCCTTATTATCCGTCCTCCAAACTTAGCTGGTTAGGAGCTCACCCTTAGGATCTCGTTTAACCTTAAATGCCTCTTAACAGCCCTATCCCCAAATACAGTCACACTGGGGGTAAGAGCTGCAATACATGAATTTGTGGGTGTGGGGGCAATGTGGGGGACACAAGTCAGTTCATAGTAATGTTCTATCACGCCAGCACCATCTGTCAAAAAGACTATCCTTCCTACATTGAATTGCTTTTGCACTTTTGTCAAAAATCAGTCAGGTGTGCGTGGGAGTCTATTGTGGGGCTCTCCGTTCTGTTCCCTTGATCTGTGTGCCTATCTCTTTGCCAATGCCATACTGTCTTGATTACTATAACTATAAATTAAGCCTTAACATAGAGAATTAACACTGGGGTTCTTTATTCTTTATTCACACTTTCTCTTTTTAAAAGTTACCTTGGCCATTCTAGCACATTCCCATTTTCGTACAAATTTTAGAATAAGCTTGTCCCTGTCTCACAAACCGCGCTGAGGTTTTTACAAGAGTTGCATTAAATCTATAGATCCAGCGACCCCTAAGGACAGGCTAGATGCGCGCGCAAGCCGAGAGAGAAAGCGGAAGATGCGCGGCAGCAGCGTAAGAGGGGCAGGTGGCCTGGGATGGGTTAATGTGTGAATACAGTGGGAATTCTGCTTTTGGCCGAATGCAGCTGATGCTGACTCTGTCTCCGTGCTTGCTTCTAAAGCCTGCTGTCAGAGCCTGCCGGAGTCCCAAACCAACCAACCTTGAATTTGAGTCCTCCCTGTTTCTTCTCTGTGTGGCCCTGGGGCTTAGCAACTCCAGTTTTGGGACTAATCCACCCTTAAAGGCAAATCAACCACATTGACCTTATGCTGCCAAGTTTCATGAAAGCCACATACACAGAGGAGGGGCCTGGGAAAATGGACCCTCTTTATTACTAGCTATGATTAAGACCAAATCCCTCTCTGGAGCCATTGGTCCCAACAAGCAAAGCTGGGAAAATGTTGAAAACTTTCTTTGCCCTTTTAGCTTCAAGTCTAGACAGGAAATGCCTCAAAAGACAGACGAAGCCTCCCTTTCCCTGAGCCCCTTTATTGGTATCCTTGTGGTGTCTACTTGACCTTCCCGGGGCACAGACACCCCTCCCTTAGCCTCATAGGAGAAGAGCTATTTCCAAAGCCCAATATAGAAGGCAAAAGGGAAAAACTAAAGAGACACTGTGGCATTTGACTTGCAGGATTGTTATTGTTGTTTGAATCATTTTCCTTATCACACCAGAAACTCTGCCCTGTCCCTGTGGCTTTATTTTCCATGGCCTCAATCCAAATCAGTGTTTCAGTGTTCCGTAGAGGTGGAGCTGGGGTGGCGGAGGGGGTAGGCTGTCTTTCCCTAAGCAGTGCTCCCTCACTGTTCTACTAAATCTGTTTGCCTCTATTGCTGGAGAAATTGCGTTTCATAAATCATCATGCAGTTCACATGGGCACTAACATCGATGCACTGCCCGCCAGCCTGGCCGTGACAAATCACTTCTTGTTGCTATGCTGCTCCTTGGAGCCCTGAGAGAAAGATTCCACGGAGCAGTAACAAGCAGTCATGTGTCTCAGGGGCAGCCAGAGCCAAGACTTTCCCCTTCCAGTGCCTTCGCTCATAGCACTGCATTTTTTGAGAGAGACCCCTCGATCCACTCCCAGACCCAGCTCAGCCACTGTCTGTGACGTCTCTCCTCGCCCAGCAGAAGGATCATGAAGTGTTCCCCTCGCGTTGCCCTAACAGCCCTCTTCTCTTATCGTACTTCTAGCGTGATTGGTTTTGTTCCTTACTGGGCAATTAACCATGGGCAATGGGGGTCCGGGGGCCAATTCTGAGTAGGGCAGAAACCCAGTCAGATGCGTGCTTCAGGTAGATGAGCCTGCTGGTGATGGAGCGTGGAAACGCTGGGAGACAAACTCCTGTAAGGCGCTTCTTACAATGTGAGAAATAATGAGCCAGCGTGGGAATCGTCCGAACAGGGAATATTGACTTTGATTCCAATGTGCTGGTAGTTTTTACCTGGAAACATGTGATTTAGTGCTCTTAATCAACCAAACAGGGAAGGAACTGCTGCGGACGGGTTGAATGAGAACAGGCATGTCCAGCACCGTGCCTGAAGCCTGGCACACAGCGGGCACTCAGTAACTGTGGCTTCCCTTCTTCCCCCCACCCCACCCCGCCCCAGCCGCCACAGTTCTGGACTGTCACCATGCTGGAAGAGTCCAGCTGGAGGAAGAGCGATGTGGAAGAAACCAGAGCAGAGGACTCATCAGTTACAGGTGAAAAAGACTGACCTACACTGAGGCAGGTGGGTGAATGGCCTTATTGCTGTTGCAGCCCAGTGGTATAATAGATCTGCTCTTCTGAGATTTGAAAGTTAACCACGGACAACAAGAAGCACAGTTTCCACACTAAAGAAGGTTGTTAAAATTCATGGAGCAGAGAAGCTCTTGAAGACACAAGATTCATGATGCTCTTTTCACAAAGCAGTGGAAATAGAAAATTTATTACAAGCAAAGGTTTTAAATGTATGTTGTGCCTGATGCCCTCCCTCCTTAGAACAGGGAGGAGGAGAGACACCAAGGGCGGTCAGGTATCTGCTTAAGCACATCCCTATTTCCTTTGTCCATGGCTGCTTCAAGCCAGGAGACACCAGAATAAAGTCACCTTGACCATCAACAACCTGTTTACACTCTCAGAACCTTTCCTTGCCTGCCTGCCTGCTTATTTATTTATTTATAAAGATTGATTTAGTTGAGAGAGAGGGAGGGAGAGAGTGTGCACACGTAGAGGGTGGAAGAAGGGACAGGAGAGGGAGAGAAGCAGACTCCCTGCGGAAGCAGGGCTTGATCTCACCACCCTGAGATCACAACCTGAGCCGAAATCAAGAGTCCGACACTTAACTGCCTGAGCCACCCAGGTGCCCCAAACCTTTGCTTTTTTAATGTACAGCTTGGAAATAATCATACTTTCATTACCCACCCCACAGGACTTTTGTTAAGATTGAGGTAAGGGAAAGGGAGCTTTGAGCTCGTGTTCTGCATCCACTCTAAACCCCCCCATTGGTTATAGAGGCTTTTTTGAAAAACACTAATTTGTACTGTTGCTTAAGCCTTAAAACAGCTTCCTACTGCCCTTACAAAAGTCTACAAGCTTTAGCATGACTTAGAGGGCTCAGCATGTTCTGGCCCTACTCGTCTGCCAGGTTCATCTTGCACCAGACCCTCCTTTGCCCTTTGTACTCCAGCTGCATTTGCCTTCTTTTTAGTTCACTTGATACTATACTCTTCCCAAGCAAGACCTTTGAACATACTGTTCTTCTGCCTTGAGCACTCTCGATCCTCACCGTGGTTAAGTCTCATCCTTCCTTTCAGATTCAGCTTAAGTTAATGTCAGTCACTCAAATCGCAGGTGTTTATTGTCTACTATGTGCCAGGCACTGTTCTAGATGCTGGGAATAGTTGTTAATTGAAAGGCAGAGCCCCTGATCCCATGAATCTCACATTCCAGCAGTGGGGAGACAGAGAGTGAACGAGAGATAATTGCTTACGGTGCTTATTGAGAAGGCAATAAAAGGATACTGGGAAAGGGAACACAAGGGTGCAGTCGCATGGGCGAGGGCAGCGTGCATTGATTAGATCACCTCTTAGGAACCTGAGCTGTGTGTGGCAGGGATGAGTTTTGTAAACTCAGGAGAAAAAGGAAGGCCTGGGTCCTAGGGCACAGTGACAGGGACAGAGAAGTACACCGTGAGTCAGGGAGGAGGCTGGAGCAGGTCATCAAGAGTGTTATCAGCCATGGGTAAGGGGCTCAGATATTAAGTATAAATGGAAGCCACTGGAACATTTAAATTTACATTCAGATTTTAACAAGATGACATAGGAGAATGCTAATAGAGGTGATGGGGAGAGAGCACATGGGAGGAGAACTTCCAGAAACTTCTACAGGAGGTAAGATGGCAATGGTGGTGGTTCCAATGAGGGTAGTATTGGTGGAATTGAAGAGCCTGGGGTATATTTTAGACCTGGAGCCTATAGACCTTGTTCATGGACTGGATGGTGGGGTGAAGAAAACAGAGGAGGCAATACAGAAAGTAAGGAAGGAATAACCCTGGGGAGAAAATAATAGTTCTGGGTCTGCCACATTAAGTTATTTTTTTTTTTTTACTGAAGATCCCCAGTTCTGGTTAGAGCTTTACATTGGTTGCTCCTAGAGCAACATGCAATTTTCCTCTGTAGCACCCCCAACATTTACCTTTTGTCATTACTTGTTCAAAATAATTCCATCACTAGACCCGAAGGGAAGACCCCACCTGTCTTTAGTCCTTTTTCTCCAATGCTTTGCCCAGTGCCTGGCATATAGTTGAAGTTTATAATATAACAATGTAATGATATTAACAGCACTTGAAGAGTAATTTCACTGTGCCAGATACCACTCTGAGCACTTCACACACGTGTGTCAACTCATTTGATTTTCACAACAATCTCCTGAACCCGATGCTATTGTCGTGATCATTTGACAGATACATAAACTGAGGCACAGGGAAAGCAAGTAAACTTCCCTAAGGTCACACAGCTAGCAAAGTCCAATAAATGAATCAAGTTATTTTACAAGCACTTTAATTTACACTGCACACCACTGCAGTGAGGTATGATGCTTGTATTCCCATTTTCGGCTTGAGGCGAGCCAGCCAGACCTGTTTAAAGGGATCAGTATCGGGAAGCAGAGTCAACAGGATTGAACTCCCCAGAGTGTCACCGAGGAGAGCTGTCTTCGGGCGGTGACATAGCATGGTGTTCTGAGAGCACTCGCTTTGAGGTCAGGCCTGACTTGGTTGGAAATGCATCTCTGCAACTTACTGTGTGTGAGACCTTGGCCAAATTACTAAGGCCTCTGTGCCTCAGTTTCCTTATCTGTAAACTGTGGCACTATTAACAGTGCCTGTCCTCATTTGGACTGACTGTGATCAAGTTGGAAGAGCGCTTAGAATTGCGTCGCTGTCGTGGGAAGGAACTGTGGTTTGCCCATAGGAAATGCCAAGGAGAGAGGGCCCCCCAATTTTTACTCCCCCCAAGACGGCACTTAGCTTGGATTAATATACCCGCTCCTGCTCATGATGCAGATATGGAAACTGAGCCCGGCAGTGAGGACTCAGTGCTCTGAGATAGGCAAAATCCTGAGAGTCTCTGGGAGAGACAGGAGACCTTCTGTATCTAGAGGTTTAAAAAAGGATGAGACATACACTATCCAGAGCTAGAAAAATGAGGCACCTTCCCAATCATTTCTAAGACAATCTTTCCATTTTCTGTGATTCGGGGGTCAAAAAGAACAGGGATTGGGAGAGCGTTCACCTACTTTCTAATTTTATCCTCCCACCAATCAAAGAAGAAGCCTGGGCAGTTTTGATTTTCTTTCCCTTTTATTCCTTCTTCCAGTCCTCTGCCAGAGGTGTTAATGAAAAGTGAGTTGGTCAAACCCCAGCTCATCAGGAGGGGACAGAAAAGGGATAAAAATTCAGGGTCATCAGGCCCCAAATAATCAGGATTGCTAATGCTGAAGCTGATTTTACAATAAGGTGTCTGAAAAGTCGGGCCTCTTCCCGTTTCTTTAGTTTTCTCCAAGCTGCGTCCCCTCCTGTCAGGCCGTGAGCTTGATGACGTCGGCCCTCGTTTCTACCCCCACAACATAAACAGCTACTTATCTAATCTCCAGTCCACTGCACAAACCTGGTCTCAAGAAAGAGCTGTCCTGATCTGATACATAATCCAAGTCAAAATATTTGAAGTCCAATTTGAAACTGTGGTCTGGCCTAATCGACCCAATTCAAGGCTAGATGCTTACAAGCTGACGCAAAACATGCGATCCATCAGCAGAACTTTTGCTGAGGGCTGGGAAATAGGCAAATTGGTGCAGTCTTTCCAGAAAGCAATTTAGAAATGCAGATCCAGAACCTTAAGAATGGTAATACCCCCCTTAATGCTGTAATTTCATTCTTAGCAATTACACCCGAGGGGAGCCCCCTCAGCGACGAGGACTATGGTTCACGTACGAAACGGTTCCCTGAAGAACGATCCGCAACTACAAAAACAAAACAGGAACCAAAGAAAACATCCAACGATAGCAAATTACTTAAATTACATCATATTTCAATCAACCAAGTATGTGATTGTTTAAAGAAATGTTTAAAAATTTGTTTGTGGTGGCGATGATGGTTAAGCAGCTGCCTTTGGCTCAGGTCATGATCTCAGGGTCCTGGGATCGAGTCCCACATCGGGCTCCTGCTCAGAGGAGAGCCTGCTTCTCCCTCTGCCTGCTGCTCCCCCTGCTTGTGCTTTCTCCCTCACTCTGTCTCTCTCAAATAAATAAAAATCTTTAAAACAAACCAAAAAATTTGTGTGTCCATACACACACACATATATACATACAACTACATATATATCTATACACATATACACATATACACATATACATACATGCGTCTGTATCGGTGCCAATCACTGGGATCATAAGCAAACCCCGTGCTGTACCTGTATAACTCGGCACCGGATTTCTTCTGCTCCTGCAGCATTACAGAGGTAAATGCTTGACACCCTGCTCACAGATGTCTACACTGTTTACATTTTTCCACAGCAAGTTGCAGAATAGCTCTGTTGTCAATTTTCCCATCTTCCTAATTTTCCTGGCCACCAGGCTGAAGAAAACGGCAGTAAGCTTTCCACTTTAAGCCCACCCATTGTAGCACTCCAAATCAATGTCCCAAACCCTGAGTGGGCTACGGAGGCACCACCCGTGCAATTCATTTGCACATTAGAGAAACAAACAAATGAAGGCAGAAAACAACCAATTTATTTCCGTGACCACCATGTGCCAGGTACTGTGTTAACAATGTTCATACATTAGCGCTGATGAAAAACGTTAAAGGTGCTCAGAAGCTGCGTGACCACAGCCAAATCTGTTAGTCCCTTGAAGCCTCAGCCTGTTTCCCCCAGATCACCATATTCTCTGCCCAGTACCTCTCCCATCTCTGACCCATCTGTTGACTGTCTACTAGAAAATTCTGATTGCACACACAGCGGAGTTAATTATCTCCTACCCCAAACCTGCTCTTCCTCCTGTGTCCCCACTATCCACTCATCAGCTCAGGTCAGAAACCTGGGGCCCACCCTGCCCCCTTCCTCTCCCCTCACACACGATTCATCCCATACCTGTTAACTCTGCCATCCGACCTTCGCCCTTCACATTTGCTGCCACATCTGCAGCTCAGGCCACTCTCATGTCTCATCTGCTTTATGGCAATGACCTCCTAACTGGTCCCCTACCCCAAGCCCCTCTTGGCCTTTCTGATCTATTTCCTCCTTTATAACCCATGATTCTTCCAAAATAACAAAGTGATCTTGTCACTGTCTGGCTCTCAAGCCCTCGAGGGCTCTCCATGTACTCCATAAGCTGCTATCTGGCCCCAGCTTCTCTCTCAAGACTCATCAGTTCCTTCACCTCATACTTTGAACTTTATACACAATACAAGAGATTCTCAAAGTGTGGTCTGAGGATCAGGCCTTTTCAAGGGGTTTGAGGTCAGTGCTATTTTCATAATAATGTTAAGACACTTTGCTTTATTCCCTTTCATTCTCTCCTGAATATACAGTCTTTCCAAGGCTACAGGATGTGTGACATCACAACAGATTGAAAAAGCAGGTATGAGAATCCAGCGGTCTTCTCGAAGCCAGACATTAAATAGATTTGCAAAAATGTAAATCTATGCCAGCTCCTCACAAAATAGTTTTTGCTTTAGAAAATATATTTATTTTTCATAAAAGATGTTATTTATGTGAGTACACAATTAGTTTTTATTATTCTTATTTTACATTAGTAAACACATCTTCTAAATTTTTCGAAGTTTTAACTCAACACCATAAATACCAATAGATATATCCCATATAAACAAAACCTTTCAGGGATGCTCAATAATTTTTAGCTTTGTAAAGAGGTCGCAACACCTAAAAGTGTGAGCACTATTGTTCTAGCCTAATGGAATCACCTAGAGAATCCCAAAATGTCATGCTCCCTCTCTCCGTCAGGCTTCTTTTCAATGACTGGCAGGAACACCTTTCCCCTGCCCCCCTTTGCCTACTTAATACATTTGCATGTTATGGTACCCAGCAAGAGAGGCCCCTCTCAGGAAAAGACCCCCTTCAGCTTCCCAGAGCAGTTAGAGGACTTTTCCTGAAGGCCTCTTCTATGCCAAGCATAGGAATAATTGCTTTACCTTCATTTTCTCTTCCTCTAAGTTAGGCTCAGGCAGGGACAGAAAGGGCCAGGGAAGGAGAAATATACAATCAGCTCCAGTCTAGAGTTAAGGAAAGTTAGGCTCAGAGAGGTTTAGCAACTACTCAGGTCACACAGCTAGTGAGCAGCGTGGTTGATCTGAATGCACTCTCTTCTCCTTCCATCAGTGGTTGTCATACTTGAGCGTGTCCACTGCGATGCTAGTAAATGTTCAACAGCTGGCTCTTCAGAGGGACCAAGCCCTGATGTATAGTGTTTGGCAATTTCTGTGGTGTCGATACTCCCGTGATGGCCATTTTCAAGCTACCTGCGTGATGTCACTGCGCGCAGAGCTGGGAAGAGATGTGCAATAGCACATAACAGAGCATTTCCACCATGAGAGATAATCAGCAGAAAATGCTCAAGAACACAGATAACAGCAAAATGCAGTAACATGATTAGGAATTACAGTGATGAATCTTGAGTATTCTGGATTTCAGTACTTACATTAAATATAATTAAACAATGTATTTAATTATGGTTCAATATACTCTAATTTTTAACAATGGCTGTGTTGAGCAACCAGCTCACGAAATTTCTCAGTATTTAACAATGGGCTCTCGGACCTCAGAATTGACTGTTGAGCATTTGAAGACGTCAGATGCTCAGGCTCTTCTCTGACTCGCCGGAGGCATTTGTAGTTTTACCCAGCCCCCGAGATATCATCAGCACAGAGAGAATCATCCGTACGTTCTTTCCTTCATTCAGGTGCTCAAGCTGCATTTATGACGGGTCTGTGTTATGCCAGACACTGTTGCAAGGTGCCTGGAAGGTAACACCAAACAAAACAAAAGAACCCTCTGCTTTTGTGGAGTTGGTGTCCAAATGGAGGAGACGGTACGTAGACACGGAAGCGAAGGTCCTCCCTAGACTCATAGATAGCACTAACTCTGTGAAGAAAACAGAACATGGTAAGGAACAGAAAGTGACACAGAGAAAGGGCTGAGGCCAGAGCGAGCTGGGTGGGCTACTGGTGGGTGGAACATGTGAGAGAGGGGAAAGGGGACGGTATCCAGAGGAAGGCAGGGCTGAGCAGGGAGGGCGGCGGGGTTGCGGGGTGCGGCCACGAGGCTCTGCTCCCATCACGGCACATGCACCGGCCCTTACCTCAGGCCCGGGGTTCAGTCCGTGGTCTTCTGCATGCTTGGCTAATTGCCGGCATTCTGACCAGACTGCATGCTCCCTTTAGAACAGAGACAGAGTCTGTTTTCCAGAGCCTGGCACAGGGTCTCATACATCATACAAACTTCATAAATATTTGTGCTAGAGCAAACCTAATAGCAACAAACCAGCCCTTATCTGGCTCAGCTCAGACCAGCCCAGATCCCCGGGACTGGAAAGCCTCAGTGCCAAGAATGCAGGCATCAGGCGGGTTTGGGTTTGAGTCCGACTCTTGGACACCGAAGTTAGTTAACTACTGACCTTTTTCCTCTTCTGTAGGAGCACTGGTATGCCCTGCAGAGGATCGAACCACATGCAGTCATGTGCTCTGTCCTGTGCTTGACCAAGTGTCCTGCCGTGTTATCCAAAAAGCTCCCCTGTCACACGTGGTCCCTTTATCCTAGGTTATTTTTCTTCATAGCACTTATCGCTGCTTGAGGTTATATTATAGAATATGTATGTATTTTTCTCCTTCTCCTACCCTCCACCCCATTAGAATGCATGTTCCATGTGGACAAGAGCTCAATCTGTTGCATTCATTTCTATAGCCTCAGCACCTAAAAAAGTTCTTGGATCTAGGAGGCCCCCACTAAATATTTGACAGATGTGGGTGGATAGTTGAATGGATGGGGATGGATGAAGAGCCTAATATATATATTGGTTATTAATAACTTCATTTTTTTTTTCAAATACTCCCTTTGGATGAGGGGCCCCATTTGGTGGCTCACTTTATTCCAGGATCTAGAACCTTCTTGCCATGGCCTCCTCAAGTTCTTGACCTGTCTTCATGTAGCAGTTCCAAGTCCCTTAGACGACACCATCCTTCTCCACTGTGTTTTGGGGAGGTAAGAAGTTTACTTGGGAACTTTCCTTTCTGATTCTCCTGGGAAATTGGTCTGTTACTAGGATCTGATACCCTAGGAAACTTTTCATTTTCAGTCCTGATGAAGCCAACCACAAAACAACAAGTTTCTGGCAACAATGGAACAACTGCATTTCCAAGCATATATTTAGTTTTTACTTTTGATCTGCACAGAAAAGTCAGTTTCTTTCTAAGAATAAAATCCCACTTTCAGGTGTGTTTGACTTGTGCTCTTCCTTGGGAAAGTGAACTTGGCAAGTAGAACATGGCGCTCACTCATGGTGCAGTGGTTAGGAGATCAGGACTTTTGGAATTGGGCAAATCTGGGCTTGAATCTTAGTTCTACCCCTGACAAGATCTGTGCCTTGGGAAGATACTTAACTTTCTGAGACTCAATGTCCTCTATAAAATGTGACTTCCTTCATGAACATGTGTTTATTTAGTACCTATTAAGTTCCAGGCATTGTGCTAGACTTTAGGATACATCACTGAGCAAAAGCCACACATGACCTCATGCTCATCATCTTAGACTCTAACTGCTTGGAAAACCATTTAAAAATAATAATGCAAGGGAAATGACAGGGTGTGGTGGGAACTTACAATGGAGATATAACCCAGTCTGGACAATTAGGGAAGGTTTACCTGAAGCAGTAGGATTAAACCGAGTTAGGCAAAGAAGAGATGCGAGTAAGTAGGTTGCAAGGAAGAGAAAAAGTTTCAGGCCTGTTATTGAGCTATGGTTTAGGGCTAGAGGTGAAGATTCTGTTTTCATTAGAGTTTTGGTGAGACTCTTGGAATAGCCATGCCACTTTGGGGATCAGATGACAAAAGTTCATAGAGTTTGAGACAAGGCAATTATCCCCACTTCCTCATGAAGCCCTGACATTCTCCAGCGTTGAGAACAGCATCATGTGAACTTGGCTTTGGACCTTGCTACTGGGGGGTTGAGCAGCTCTGGAAGAACATGGCAGATGCCAAGTAGGATTGACCACTTTGTGCATGGCTATAACCCAAGGGGGCTCTCAGAAATTCTTGGTGGGAGTGTGGGTGGTGAGTGTTGTATTACCAAATGAGGGCAAGAGAAGGATCTTCTATATGAAGTGTTTGTTCATGAGCTTCAGGGAATCAAAGGAATAACACATGTCTCCAGGACAGTTATAAACAGAAGCAAAAAGTCTAGCACTCAAGTATTTGATAATGAACTGGTCATGGGGAATATGTTGATACTTTTATATCATTGAAATGAAAGCATTTTACAAATACTAACTCATGTACTATGCATAACATCAAAATAAGAGATTCTATTCATTTTCTACTGCTGTGTAGCAAATTATCACAAACATAGCAGGTTAAAATAATATATATTCATTATTTCACAGTATCTGTGGGTCAGGAGTCCAGGCACAGCATAACTGGGTCCTCTGCTCAGAGTCTTAACCAGGCTGTAATAGGTGCCAGCTGGTTGCATTCTCATTTGGAGAGTCATGTGGGGAAGAAACTCTTTCTAAGGTCATTCCAGTTGTTGGCAGAATTCATCTCCTTGTATCTGCATCACTGTGGGCCCCAGGTTTTTGCTGGCTGTTGGCTGGAGACTGTCCTCAGTTCCTACAGGCCACCAACAGCTTCTGGAGGTTACTCCCAGTTCCCAGGCTTGCGGGCTTCTCCAACATGGCTCCCTACTTCACTGAGCTCACAAAAAAGCTCCAGCCCCAGAATGTCAAGTTACAGTCTTATGGTGTAACCTAATTACAAGAGTGACATCCCATTACCTTTGTCAAATTCTATTGGTTACAAGCAAGCCACAGACCCCTTTCTCTGACCCCACTCAAGAAGAGGGGATTATACAAAACCGAAACATGATGAGACGGGAATCATTGGGGCTCACTTTAGGCATATGCATATCAACACTGAGCAAAGAGCTATTATTATCTTCATTTTGCAAATGAGGAAACAAAGTCACTTGGCCAAATTCACATGATTAGCAAGCAGGAGAGCCTGAGATCAAATTCAGGAGGTCTGACCCAGAGTCCATGCTTTTGACCATGAGGCTCTGCCACCACACTTCGCTGAAGGTCCAGTCTGGATTCCTCCTTTCATAAACTTCGGTAATTCTTTTTTTACCCTGGATTGTTGTCATCTTCCATTTTCAAACAATAATCCTAATTATCCCTTCTCTGTGTTACATTTACAGCTTCAAACACACTTCACATAGCAGTGATGTGAAGGAGGTTACTTGTATGGTCTTTTTCCAGGTAAAGAAACTGGGGTTTAGAAAGGATAAATCTCAACATTTCTATGAAATAGAAGTGGGCTCAATCAAGAACTTCTGGCTCCACTCCCCACAATATTCACCAGGTCACCACGGCCACTGTGAACACTGCAAGAGAATTACCTCTGTACTTTTTTATTTCCCCAGATGATAATGAAGACATCACAATATTTCTGAAGAGTAAGGAAATTTCCATATTCTCTAGCCTGAGGTCTCTAATTGGTGGCTGGCAGGCCTAACATAATTAGACCCAAATAAAATTTTTTATGAACAGTTTCTAATTAGTTGCCAATATTTAAGAATTGTTAGAGTCCCAATAAAAATCAGCAAATTTTGTAACCCTGGGTTCACCTTTCCCAATAGAACTGAGTAGAGGCAGTTTCCTCTTAGATTGGGCATAATTTTCCTCTGTGCCACCACTTAGACTCCCTGTCTGCTGGCTGTGGACCTTGAGTCTGAGATCCTCTCATTTTACAGATGAGAAAAACCTACAGTCCACTGGCGTTTTCAGAGCCTGCCAGCTAAGAACAGCAGAGCTGATACTGAGGTGAGCACTGTAAAGAGAGCTCCTGCCAGCAGGACATGAGGCATTCTCACTTGGGTGCACATTTTCAAGCATTAGTTCCAAACATGTGACAAGCTGCCTTGTCCTCAAATAGCCCAGCCCATCACACTACCTAATTCCCATTTCAATTACACCGGGAACAAATACATTTCACAATATTCAGCTCCAGGTTGCAGAGAGAAGAACACACACAGATATGGCAATTAGCCATAATTTCTCTCCAAATCCCTTTTTCTCTCTCACTCTGTACTAATGACTACCTTTACAAAGAGGTTTCAGATGCTTTCAGAGCAAAAAAAGTAAACAGGACATGCGTTCACGTGGCAGGCTAGTTACCTCCCACACCTGAGGATGGAGCTTTCAGAAATGGATTTTTTCAGATGTGCTTCTCCTACAAACCCCAGGCAAAGATAATCTCCAAGAGTCCAGCGGCAGTGGGCGTTGGGTAGAGTGACATTTGCACTAACCATGGGGGAAAGGTCTAGGAGAGGTAGGGAGAGAAAGTAGCATCAGTCCCCTTCCATGAAGCTGCTGAGGACTTAGCGTGTGCGGGGCTGTGTGCGCCGGGCTTTCGCGGGTGCTCCTTGATTTCATTCACCCAACTCGCAAGGTCAGGACCAGCTAAAAAGCAAAGAAGGAAAGACACGGGGTTAAACCCATGTTTGTTGATTCTGGGTTCATCTTAGGATGACATATTGGGTGGATCTGGGAGAGAATCCCAGCTCCAGTGACCTCAGCGTGTGACTTTAGGTTACTTATTTAACCATTCTGAGCTTCCTCTGTTCCTTGCGTGTTAAATGACATAAGGTAGAAACGCAATACATTTATAGTTATTTTCTCTCAATTAGACCGGGGGGTTCCTCGCTGGGGTTACTTTAATGTTGAATAAAATTGAAAGGGCACTGGGGTTGGTGTCAGAAAATTTGAATTCTAGGCCCCACTCTGGTCTTTCCTGCTGGGACTCATGAGGAAATTATCTGGGTTTTTTTTCCCCCAATAATTAGAAAAGTAATATAAATACACGGTAATCTAATTCACATTGTATTAAAGGTTACAAAATGGAAAGTGGCCATTCTGGTCCTCAAAGCCAGTGCCAATTATCAATTACTTCAATATCCTTCTAGAAGAATTTTCTATTGTGTAATATATAACCGCACAGACACATACGTACACTAACCCTTGGATGGGGGCACATTTAAAATAAATCTTGGAGATACGCGTTGGCCCATATAAGCCTCATTATTTTAATATAGCTGAACCCATATTGAAAGTCATTGAGGTAATTTCCAATCTTTTGTTAATACTAGCAAAAGATAATACTTATCAATTGCTTATAATGTGCCAGGCACTATTCTAAGTACTTTATGTGTATTAACTCATTTCATACCATTATCCTAGGTATTATTATCACCACCAATTTACATTTGAGGAAAACAATACCTTGAGAACATCAGTACTTGCTCCACAAACAATAAGTGGCAGAAATGAGATTCACACCAAGGCAGACTGTGCAATGCTGTAACATATGTCTTTGTCCACATAGTTTTGTGCACATTTGTCAGACTACCTAATGATGGCCCTTGAAAAAAGCAGCAATGCAATCAAACTGCATTTTTCAAAGGTCAAGCTGATGGCAGGATAGAGAATGCACCCATTTTACAGCACCAGTCACAGACCGCTGTGCATTTTTTATCTTCTTCCCCGTCTCCTGTGTTGGATTGCAAGCTTCCTGAAGGCAGGCCCTCTGTACCCCAGGGCTCTGCACAGAGCCAGCATATTGCCAACTCTCAATAACATCTGTGAATGATTACTAAAAAATCGGGAAGACTTCAATGGGAGTGGACTTTGGTATGTGGGCAGGATTTTGGATTTTGAAGAACGAATAAAATTTTGGCAGGCAGAAAATGGAAGAAAAAGTAACTTGCGTGAAGAAAGAGCAAAGGAACAACTACCTAGGCTGTTTGGTGGGGCAGCCAATCAACCAGCCTGGCTGGGAAAAGGGCACGGGGCTGTGATGTGCTCACAGAGGATCCCGGGAAGGATATTTAGAGGCAGGAAGAGAATTCTAATGCTATTCAGAGTCTGGGAGATCCTTTCCAGGCCCCATTTATTCACCTGGAGGACAAAATGGATGACCTCTATGTATACACCACCATACACCCATAATACTAGTGTTAAATAGTTATTCATTGGATCTCAGTTTACAAATCGTATGATCTCCACACCAGGTTTCTTTCCTCTACTTTCCGCTTCTTGGTGTCAAATGGACCGCAGGGTTGTCAATATCGGTCACCTGGGAAAACATCATACCGATGCAGTGGGCATACTTTCAGTTTTCATTTATTTTAATCCTCACCAACTCGCTGAATTCACAGTCTGACACATTTATTTTTCCAAGCTCTGGGCACACGGGCTCAGGTTTATAAATGTGGCTGATAGATGTACTATTCAAATTAATTTATATGCAAACATACGTCTCAGTGGATTTTGTTACATTTCTGTTAATCTTGAATTTCATGAAGTTACTTAGACATCTGACAACACATTATTTTATATGCATGCTAACATTTTTCAACACTTGATTGTTGATCCTACTAATGTATGTAATCAAATTCAAATTAGAAATTAGTTCTGACTAATGATGTACTATATGTTGGCTAATTGCATTTAAATTAAAAAAAGATATTAGTTCCAATAGCCACTCTGAACATACATCAGCACTGCCTAGTCAGAACATTGAAGGACATAAAGATGAGCTACAAATATAATTTTAAATATTCTTGTAGCCACGCTGTTTTTAAAGATTTATTTTAGAAGGAGAGAGTGAGAGTGTGCAAGTAGGGGGGAAGGGCAGAGGGAGAGGGAATCTTAAGCAGACTCCATGCTGAGTGTGGAGACTGATCCCAGGACCCTGAGGTCTCAACCTGAGTCAAAACCAAGATCAAATGCTTAACCAGCTCTGCCACCCAGACATCCCTCTGGTACCCACATTTAAGGAAGTAGAGAGGTGCTTGGCTGGCTCAGTCAGCAAAACACATGATCCGTGGTCTCAGGGTTGTGAGTTCAAGCCACATTTTGGGTGTGGAGAGTACTAAAAAAGTAGAAAGAAACACCAAATTAATTTAAATAATGTATTTCATTTTACCCATCCTATCCAAAATATTATCATTGCAACATGTAATAAATATAAAAAGAAATATGAGCTAGTCTACATTCACTCTTTCTGTAGTTAAGCCCAGAGTACATTTTATATTTGCAGTACGTCTCACTTTGGACTAGCCACATTTCAAGTGCAGACATCACATAAGGCCAGAGACTATGATGTTGGATAGTGCAAAAGAAGAAGCTATGGATTCTAGGTCCTTTGAATAACACTATTAACTCAAGGAATGGTTAGAATGGTTTATATCCTCCCTGCTCCCATCCAGGCAGTAATATGTAAAGTTTCTCATGATTTTTTGGGAGAGACCTAAGAGATCATTGTGTCCTGAACTTTTGATTATGGTCAAGAGAGCGGAGACTCATGAAGGTGGGGGTGCGCTGGGGGAGGACTAGACCATTGACTTGCTCTGTTCCACACCACCTCATTCAGCCTTGCTGCTGACAGGTGGAGACGGAGGCTCAGCTCCCTGCCAAGCACCTGCTGACAGAACCCTGGGTGGGGACTGAGAGCATTAACTCCCTGCTCAGTCCCACGGACATCACTCTGCCAGTGGGGAAAGGTTTGGGCGATCTGCTAAACCCTTTAATCTTCCCTTCTCTTCTCCCTGCACAGTCTTTCCACCGGCCCTATGCTGAAAACTCACAATCTTTGTCTCCAGCCCCTAGTCCCAGTCTAATTCCCACTGGAAAACTCCAGGTGCCTACCCTAGCAACTATGCTATGCAAACTGTAGCTTATTATCCTCTTATGCATGTGCAAATAGATCTTCCCCCAAATCTGTCTTGTGTTTATGATTATTTCAGCAGTGTGCTTTTCCCCTAAAAATCAAGCTATAAGAAACTACTTCTAAAAACATAAAAATTGGGGCACCTCAGTGGTGCCATCAGTTAAGCATCTGACTCTTGGTTTCAGCTCAGGTCATGATGCCAGGACCCTGGGATCCAGCCCAGCAACAGGCTCAATGCTCAGCATGGCGCCTGCTTGAGATTCTCTCTCTCCCTCTCTCTGCCCCTCACACTTGTGCTGTCTTGTTAAAATAAAGTCTTAAAAAATTAAAGAATCCACAAAATTGTTCAATGATATTTGTTCAATAATAAGTATTTCATGGCAAAAAAGCACCAGATTAAGAACCTCCTTCCCCACTTGGGGAGAAAAAAAACACTCAAAAAGATATGCATATGTATGTATTCCGTTACTCAAAAAGTTATGTTCAAATATAAAATTAATCTTTTTAAAAACTCCCTTAAAGAGGAATTTCTCAAATTCCACATTCCACCATTTCTCCCCTTACTTTCCAGCCCCCTCCCCACTCCCTATATCTAGCATTTCTTGAGGGAAGACTTTGAGGCAGCCAAAGGCTGAAGCTTGCTTTTCACCACCTGTCTCCAAGACAGCAACAGAGGAAGCACCCTCTTTGGAGACGCCAGGATATCTTCCGGATGTCAGTCCAGGAATGGTCATGGATATAGACCAGCTCTGCATTGCAGGGACCCTTCACTGCACCCCTGCCCCCACTGGCTAATTTCAGGAGGGAATGAACATCCCTGTGTGAAATTATTAGAAACCTAAAAAAAAAAAGAAAGAAAGAAAGAAAAGAAAAAAAAAAGAAACGTTCCCCAGATGTGGTTGAAATTTAAATGCAATGGGTATTTTTGTTGTTGTCCAGTGACAAGAAATTATAAAGCTGGTTGCACGCAGGGAAAGCTTTTTTGAGTCACAAAAACTGCTACATGGAATACCCAAACATTTTTAAATGACTTCGACAACAACCGGCACATATTTAGTAAGCAAGTTCCATTTTCCCTATTTTCTCTGCCCCCACCCTCAATGCTCAGCTATAGAATATCCATTTATTTATCTTATTTAACACATCTAAAAGTCATCTGCCAGTTTTTGTTGCAGAAACACATTTTTTTAACAAGTAGATACACAATGGCAATTTTATAGGACTTGAAATGTTTTAAAATAACAGCATAATTAGAGTTACAAGAAGAGCAGTGGCCTCTTTCAATTCATTTCAACATTTCATCCTCTTTTTCAAATATTAATCTCTAAAGTTCTACACAACTAGTCTTTAAATACATAGCACTCTTTTTTCCCTGTCCTCCTCCTCCAATGTCAGAGTTTTAACAATTTCAATTCTCCCGGGTGGGGAAAAAGGAAAGCTATCAACTTACAAGGGACATTTGCTGTCATCTAGTTGTCACCTAACCCGCAGCACAGAAGTTGTCCACGCACAGGTAACACGTTACACTGGGACCGCTCTGTGTTTTCTGCACACGGTAAGAGGAGAAGGTCAGGATCCTAAGACCCCGGGCTCACATGATGATGCACTTGCTAAGCCCCTTCTCCACGGTCTTGGACATCTGGGGTTTCTTCTGGGGATGGTGAAGGCAGGTGGCAGGCCTCCTGTCATGGTTCAGCAGCATGTGAAATAGCTCCTGCACGTTGATCGCCGTCTTAGCGGAGGTCTCCAAAAAGGTGCAATTCCACTGCAACGCGCATGCAGCGCAGTCACTTACGTCGACTCCAGAGGCTTTCTTGGCATTTGTCGCTCACCAGCATGGTAAGGTACTTATGCAAGGTCTTGCCTTTGACTTTGCGGATCAGCTCATAGAAAGACTTCAGCTCCTGCAGGGCTTGCCTCTCGGTGACCGAGAAAGCCAGGAGGAAAGCAGGGCCCCCGGCAACGAAGAGGCGCTGCAGACCCGCATAACGGTGCCTGCCTGTGGTATCGGCGACGTGCAGCACCCCAACGCTGTGGTTGAAGCTCAGCTCCTGGCGGAAGGTATCTTCGACGGTTGGCAGATACTCATCGCGAGAGTTGCCACGCACCCACCTCCGCACCAGCGCACTCTTGCCCACGCCAGTGGCGCGAAGCCCGCAACGCGGTGGTCTTTGCTCTTGCCTGGGGCATGAGCGCGGGGACGGTGAGCAGGGTGGGCAGAGGCCGCAGCCACTGAATCAGCCATTTCTTAAAGCCAGAGCAGTTATTGCCCATTGCAGGGAACTGGTGGGGAGACGGTGTGCTCAAGTTATTGGCACTTACCCAGGAGCAAAAGATTCTCAGGGAGAAAGAATGGGAAGAGTGAGATGGGAGTTTGAACTTGGAAGGTTGGTCCCTGTGTCTCCTTGTCTAGCTGTTCCCTGGGGACACTCGGGAGGGGAGGGTCTAGGCTCACTCTCCAAACCCACCTCCCTCCCTCCTCCAAAGCAGAACCAGGCTCAGTGCCCACCCCAGGTGCCTACAAAAGGCGGTGTGAGCAAGGAGGAGGGGAGGCTCCCTCAGTGCCTCTTCCTACGATGCCTTACGTTTACTGCCCCAGTAGCCACACATCCGTTTTTTTTCACACCACACGACTCCAATCTAAATACAGAACGAGAAGCTGAAACAATGGACAGCCCACCAACCTGAGACAGAGTAGGGACTGGAGTCAGGTCCCCTCAATCCTGAGGGAGAAACCCAGCATTCCTTTATAGCTGAAACCCTATGCGCTTGTCTCCTAGGAATGCGGAGGCAGGATGCTTAACAAAGGGGGGGGGGTCCTCTACCAAGACTGGGGAAGGCCAAACCAGTCTGCGCCAAGGTGGACCCCATGGCTGTTCTTTCGTTGACTTTTTTCCTTATTATAATACTAAAAATCATGCCCAGGGATGGAGATTAAACACACATGAGGCATGAAGAGGAATAGCCTTTAAGAATACAGGTGCTAATAAATTACTGCCTCTATGGGCTTTGAGTCACCCTTTTCCCACCTAAGTTTCTTTAAAAAAGTCTCCCTGACCTCTCCCCAGGGAGTCAGCCTGAGGATTCTCATCTTTGTGCTGTCTCCCTGGTGCTGGAGCACAAGCCCCAGGAAACCCTGGCCTCCAACCCGGCTGGCCTCTTGTCAGTTGCTCTTGCCTAGAGACCCCCAAAAGACCCAGTTCAGTAATAATGGAGGTAAAGGTAGAGTGTCCAGGGAGTCCACTGGGGCCAGGATGCTCTGTTCTGGGGCCGGGAGAGACCTATTACCTACAGCAACTGTCCCCGGGACATCGAGAGACGGAGAGCCACTTCCCTAACAACTAGGCCTCCCATTCTCCCCCACAGCAGTCCAAACTGGTTTACCCACTACATCTACTTTGAAGTAATGAAATTGTTACTCATTTTCCTTAAACCACAAGATTCACTCTGCCTATTAAATTAGAACTGAAAAGTCTTTAGGAATGAAAAAGACTAGAAAAAAGGCTCCTGAAAGCACCAATGTAGGAGATGAGTGAAGGTGACTTTGGAGGCCTGGAGGAAGGAAGGAAGGAAGGAAGGAAGGGAGAGAGGGAGGAAGGGAGGGGGGGAGAGAGGGAGAGAGGGAGAGAGAGAGAGAGAGAGAGAGAGAGAGAGAAAGAACGAAAAACTGAGAGGGAGGGATGGTGGAGGGCTATGTATCCCAAAGCCAAAATCTTTAAATGCTAGAAAGGTCAAATTAAGAGATTATAAAATAGAGTTCACAAGGAATGATGAAAATATAAAACCATAGCTCCTACATCCAAATCAAGTTTTATACCTCAAAAGCCAGTATAAAATATTTTACCTTGATAAGAGACCTAACCCAGGGAGCCAACACTGCACTGGGCCAAAGACTCAAAGGAATAGACCAGACTAGAAGGAGCAGATGCTAACTAATTAAGATCCAAAGTTTGGAGATAGAGATAGAGCAAGAGAGAGAATTATTTGAAACCAAGACTGAGATGAGTCAGATTTTGGAATTACCTAACAAGGATTTTAAAGCCATCATAAGAATACTTCAGTAATCACTTATAAATTTTTTGAAGTAAATAAGAATAAAAAATTTCAGCAAATAAAAGGTATAAAAATGTTCTAAATGGAAATTATGGAATTGAAAAATATAATAGAAATGGTAACGATTTCCTGAATGAGCTCAATAGAATGGAGATGCCAGAGGATAAATCAGTCAACTTGAATAGAAAGTAATAAAATGTATTCAGTGTAAACAACAGAGACAAAACAGACTGGGTAAAATGAACAGAGTCACAAGGACCTGTGGGACAGTAACCAAAATGCCAGCATTTGTAGAATCAGAGTCCTAGAAGGAGAGGAGAGAGAGAATGGGTCTGAAGGAGTATTAGAGAAAATTATGGCTAAAAACTTCCCAAATTTGGCAAAAGACACAAACCTACAGTTCCAAGAAGATGAGCAAATCCCACCGGGAGAACTCCAGGGAAATCCACACCAAGACACATAATTAAATTCTGAAAACTAAGCACAAAGAAAAACTCTTGAAAGTAGATAGAAAGAAACAACATATTATCCAACAGAAGGACCTAATTCATTTGACAGCAAATATCTCATTGGAAATCAGAGCTGACAGAGGAAATGGCAGGGCACTTTTTAGAAGCTGAAAGAAAAGAACAGTCAACTGCAAAGACTATATCCAACAAAATGCTCCTTCAAGAACAAAGAGGAAGTAAAGACATGTTCAGATGAGGAAAGGCTAAGATAATTTGTTGCTAACAAGCTTGCCCTTTAAAAAAGGGCTAACGAAAGGGCACCTGGGTGGCTCAGTTGGTTAAGCATCTGCCTTTGACTCAGGTCATGATGCCAGGGTCCTGGGATTGAGCCCTGCCTCAGGCTCCCTGCTCAGTGCAGAGCCTGCTTCTCCCCCTCCCTCTGCTGCTCCCCCTGCTTGTGCTCTCTCTCTCTCACTCTCTCTCTCAAATAAATAAATACAATCTTAAAAAACAAAGAATAGGGGCGCCTGGGTGGCTCGGTCGTTAAGCATCTGCCTTCGGCTCAGGGCGTGATCCCTGCGTTCTGGGATCGAGGCCCACATCAGGCTCCTCCGCTGGGAGCCTGCTTCTTCCTCTCCCACTCCCCCTGCTGTGTTCCCTCTCTCGCTGGCTATCTGTCTCTCTGTCAAATAAATAAATAAAATCTTTTAAAAAAAAAAACAAAGAATAAAAAAGGCCTAAAGGAAGATATGATAATGGAGAATAATTTGAAATTTTAGAGAGTAGAATCTTAGAATAGATAAAAACTGGGGTAAATATAATAGAATATCCTTGTCATGAGATCTTACAATCATATTTGATGATTGAAATATGTGATACTCAAGGTAATAATGTTAAAAATTGGGGAAGGCAAAGGGACCTAAACAGAAGTAAGGTTTCCATATTTCACCTGAAGTGGTAAAAGGTTGACACCAGCAGATTGTGATAAGTCACGTGTGTATATTGTATTACCTTGAACAATTTTTATACAAAGAGATATACTCAAATACTCTAAAAGTAAATTAAGATGGAATTCTGAAAAATGTAACCCACAGGAAGGTGAGAAAAGAGAAACAGGAAAACCAGAAAACAAATGATAAAATGGCATACTGAAGCTTAAATTTATCAAGAATTACCTTAGATGTGTAATGATGTGAATACACCAATTAAAACGGTGCAAATACACCAATTAAATTGGTGTAAATACACCAATTAAAAAAGCAGATTGGCGGAGTGGATTAAAATAAGCTTACAAAAAGAAACACAAGCCAATTACATGGTGATTGAAGTGAGAAGAAAGTGACTTCACATTTAATGATAGAGGCAAGTTGAAAGTACAAGGATGGGGATGCCTGGGTGGCTCAGTCGGTTAAGCATCTGCCTTAGGCTCAGGTCATGATCCCAGGGTCTTGGGACGGAGCCCCACATCGGGCTCTCTGCTCATGGGGAGTCTGCTTCTCCCTCTCCTTCTGACCCCCCCCCACTTGTGTGCTCTCTCTCATTCAAATAAATACAATCTTAACAGAAAAAAAAAAGTTAAAGGATGTTTTTGTATGGTAACACAGGTTATATGGAAACCAAAATCAAAAACACAATATTATTTACAATTGATATAAATAAAATGCAATACTGTGCATACACTTAACAAAACACTTGAAGGATGTAAATGCTGAAAATTAGAAAATGCTTCTAAAAGAAATCAAATTAAATAGAGACATAACATGTTCATGTATTAGAAGGTTTAACTTAGTGAAGATGTAAATTCCCTCCAAATTGATTTATAGGTTTAATGCAATTCTTGCCAAAATCCCAGTAAGGTTTTTGTAGACATAGACAAGCTTATTTTCAAATTTAAATGGAAAGGCATAGTACCTAGAATAGTTAACACACTCTTGAAAAAGAGGGATAGAGTGAGAAGAATCACTCTTTGATATTAAGGGTAATGATATAGCTGCAGTAATTAAGTCAGTGTAATATCGGCAGAGATGGACATATAGGTCAATGGAACAGAACAGAGAGCCCAGGAGCAGGGGCACACAAATGTGCCTAGCTGATTTTTTACAAAGGCACAAAAGCAACTCAATGCAGAAGGATAATCTTTTCAACAAATGGTGCTAGATCAGTCGGACGTCCATAGACAAAAACACATAAGCAAACAAAAAAACTTGAACCTAAATCTCTCACCTTACAAAATAATGGAACTTACATATAACATGTAAAATTATAAAATCATTAGGAAAAAATCTTTGAGATATATCTTGATTGTGGTTGCACAGATACAAACCTACATATATGACAAAATTCTATACAATTAAATACATACATACATGAGTACAAGTAAAATAGGAAATCTGAGTAAGAGCAGTGGATTTTTTCGATGTTAATATCCTGGTTGTAATACTGTCTACAGTTTTGCAAGGTGTTACTATTGAGGGAAACTCAGTAAAGTTACTCAGGATCTCTATTATTTCTTATAATTGCATATGAATCTTCAATTAGCTCAAAGTAAAAAAACAAAAAACAAAAAAACATTAATTTTAAGAAGCACTTGCAAAAAAACAAACAAGGCAACTCTCACGGCTCCCAATTAAAGCCCAAACTCTTTCGTTCCATATTCCCAGCTCCCTGTAAACAGACCCCAAATTCCCTTCAAATCTTACCTTCCATGAGCCTTTTGTACACACTGGCTTAATAATTCAATATTCTTGGAAGTTCCCTATGTCTCCCAGTCCCCTCATCCACACGCCCACTTCTCTGCTTCAAGATTCACCTCCAAATGGTACTTCCAGAGGGAAGGAATCCCTCCCTCTGAGTTCCCAAGCACCTTTTCACCTTGTATGAAAGCTTAGTCGGTACTTGTTTTCTATTTTTCTATTTTCCACAAAGTGAGGAGCTTTCTTCTGACAGGGCAGGAATTCATTTAGCTCTGAATCCCTCACACCTGCTAGTAAGCACCAGCAGGTAGTGCTCAGAGGCAAGCAGGATGGCCAGGGTTAAGGTAGACTCCATCAAGAGAGGGGAAGTGCCAGCCTGACTGCTCTCCAGTCCTGCTTTCATGACCTCTTAACAGTTTAGCCTTTAATTCTAACCTCAGTATCCTCAGTTGACAATAGGGGAAGTACATGGCAAGTGCTGACATGTTAGCAAGTACTTTTGTCAATGCCCGGCACAGATTAGATACTTAGACAATGTAGCTAGAGTCTGGAGATGCGGTCTCCAGTTCCTGTTTGCTCACATACTAGTTGTAGGGACTTAGAAAAAACAATTTGTTTGCCTTTTGCATCGTTTTTTCACCTGTAAAATGGGGACAAAAAGAGCTATGTTTGAAGTAAGATTAATTGGCTCACTTGTGTAAAAGTCAAGCAGGGTGTTGCTTCTAGAATGTGAATGAGCTAACATTCATTTGAGTGTTTGCCATGAGATAGGCATTACTCTTAATTTTACATGTGTGAACTCATTTAGAACTTATTCTGAGTCTATGAAGTGGAGACTATTTTATCTCCATCTTACAAATGAGGAGACCAGACATGGAGAGATGAACTGTGGTAGGGGCTGGGAAATCTGGCTCACTTCAGGGCTTCTGCGTTTTCCACCTTGCTGCCTCATTAGCAGAGACAGCTGGTGTGGTGATGTTCGGGACCCTCATGATTACAGTCTGAAGCCTGTTTTCTTTCACTTACTTTCTAGGCTTCTCCCCCTTTTAAGCTCTGTAGAAAACTAATAGCAGTTGTGTTTTCCATCCTTCACAAGGACGTAGTAACTTTACAGTTTTGATTTCCAGGATCAAGGGTGCTTCAGAATCCCTTCTTTTATCCCATGCATGCATTTTCTCCCATTCATACCACTTCTGTTCCCAGCCTGACTGCTTTCTCCTACCACTCTGTGGCTACAAATAGCCCCTTTTGCACAGAGATATCATCTCCTACCTCATAAATAAAGGAGGCTACCAGATAAAACTCCCCCAGCCCTGGTTCACACATATCCTCCATGATATCTCTTTTCTCCACCCAGGGTTAATGCCTTCATCTGAGCCTGGAGTGCTTCTCAGCCGGTGGTCCTAGAATCAAGTGTGTTAGAATCACCTGGGGCTCTTGTTAAACATACCCAACCCACATGTACAGAATCAGAATCTATAGGTGAGACCTGGCTGGGGGGGGGTTGTTGCATTTTAACAGGCCCCCTCAGGTAATTCTGATACAGACAAATCTTGAAACTGCTCCTTTAGAACCTTACTTGATCACTGTATTCCGTTATGAACCTTTCAATGTTCACTGTGTCAGTAATCATGATCCTTATTTCATTTCTGATATAAATAATTTGTGTCTTCTCCTTTTCTTGGTTAGCTAGGTGAATGGTTTATTAATTTTATTTACCTTTTCAAAGGCCAATTTTTTGTTTCATTGATTTTCGTATGTTTTCCTGTTAATTTTGTTGATTTCTGCTCTAATTTTTTTATTTTCCTTTATTCTGCTTGATTTAGTTGTAAATTGCTCTTCTTTCTCTAGCTTTTTAAAGTGAAAGCTTAAATTATCGCTTTTAGATTTTTCTTCTTCTCTAATATGGGCATTTCAGTCTATAAATTTCCTCTGTGAGCACTGCTTTCTCTACGTCCAATAAAAAGTGTGTTGTTAAATCTCCAAATATTTGGGAGGAGTTTTTTTTAATCTATTATTCTGTTATTGATTTCTAGTTTAATTCCACTGTGGTCTGAGAACATACTTTGTATGAGTTCTAGTCTTTTACATTTGTTCAAGTCTGTTTTATGGCCCCAAATGTGATTATGTTGGTAAATGTTCTGCATGAGTTTGAAAAAAAATGTGTATGCTGCTGTTGTTGGATGAAATATTTCATAAATGGCAATTAGATCTAGTTGATTAATGGTGCTGTTTAGTTCAACTATATTCTTACTCATTTTCTGCCTGCTGGATCTATCCATTACTGAAGGGGTATTTAATTTTCCAACTATTACAATGGATTTGCCTATTTCTACTTGCAGTTCATTTAGTTTTTGCCTCACATGTTTTGATGTTCTGTTACTATGTACATACATGTTGAAGATTGCTATATTTTCTTGGAGAATTGACTGCTTATCATTATGTAATTTCCCTCTTTATCTCCAATTATTTCACTCTTCTAAAATCTAATTTGTCTGAAATTAATATAGCTATCCCAGCTTTCTCTTGATTAGTGCTATTATATCTTTTTCCATCTCCTTACTTTTACTGTGTTTCTTTATATTTAAAATGGGTTTCTTATAAAAATATATATATATATATATAGTTGTGTCTTTTTCTTATCTACTCAGTCTTTGTCTTTTAGTTAATGTATTTAGATCATTCATATTTAACGTGATCATTGATTTTTTTGGTTTAATATCAACCATGTTTATAACTGTTTTCCAGTCATTGTATTTTTCTCTTTTTCATTTTTTTCTGCCTTTTCTGGTTTTAGCTGAGCATTTTATGTAATTCCATTTTCTCTCCTCTCTAAGCTTATCAGTTTATAATATATATTTATAACAAATTTAAGTCCACTTTCAAATAACATTACACCATTTCACATGCAATGCAGTTACCTTATAACACAGTATCCCCAATTCGTAACTCCCATCCCTTATACCATTAATGTCATTCATTTCACTCACTCATATGCTATAACCACCTAATAAATTGTTACTATTTACTATTATTACTTTGAACAATTATCTATTGTGTCAATTAATAAGAAAAAGAAAAGATTTTATCTTACCTTCATTTATTCCCTCTTTAACACTCTTTCATTCTTTATTTAAATCTGAATTCTATGGAAAAGCTTTATAGAGAACTTGCTATCTGGAGAGAACACTGAAGGGAGAAGAGGACATATTAGGGAAAAGACACTTCGAAGAGAATGATGTCAAAAGGGCACAGAGCCAGGAATGTATCCATGGATGAAACAGTAGTTGAATCAGAATTCATCCTAGAAATCATCTGTGGTTTAATTACCTCATTTCCTAGATGAGTAATTTGCCCAAGGTTACACAGCTAGAAAGTTGCAGAACTAAGACTCAAATACAGGAAGAATAACTTCAGCACCTCTTCTAACCACGGAAGGACGTTAAGACCTGTTCAAGGTGGCCCAGACCATCAGACACGGCCAGAACAAGGCCTGTCCCTGTTTCTCAGACCCTTCGCCTTCATTTTCCCACTGGTGCACATTCTGAAACATAATTAATGTTCAGAAATCCTATGGAGATTTTAGAGATGGAGTTAATATAGTCTTCTGAGGTCAAGGAAGAAAAAGTTCCATAGGAATCAGAAATGATGTATTCTCAGGAGGCAGAGAGGGTTTATAGAGTAGCTCTAATTATAGCTTTGAATAAGCTGCCTGCAGTTCTCTTAATGAAATGAGCTGGAATCCTTCCTTGGAAAATTTCCTAGATAATCAGGTCTGTGTAAGTGAATGCTTATACTCCAGACCCAAGGGAAGGCACCAATCAACTGAAGCCTCCCTGAGGAGGGGGTGGTAGGGAGGACAATGTCAGACACCACAGTGGGACTGGCAAAGAGGGTCTTTCTCTTTTCTTTCTTTCTTTCTTTCTTCTTTCTTTCTTTCTTCCTTTCTTTTCTTTCTTTTCTTTCTTTCTTTCTTTCTTTCTTTCTTTCTTTCTTTCTTTCTTTCTTTCTTTCTTTCTTTCTTTCTTCTCCTTCCTTCCTCCCTACCTTCCTACCTTCATTCCTTTATTTCTTCCTTTTTTTCCTTTGTTTTCTTTCTTTCTTCTTAAGATGCTAACCTTGGAATATTATGCAGCAATTATAAGTGTGTCATATAGTCATATAACAATAAGAATGGATGTTAAAAACATAGCGCTTGCTGAGAAAGGAAAATGGGATGAGATATATGGCACCTCACCATTTATATCAATTAAAGATATATGCCTACAAAACAATATTATACATTTTTGTAGGAACACACACATACAAGATACATACTAAACACATTAGAAAAGTTGCCTGTGGGAGGCAAGGAAAGAGTGATCTATGCAGAATATATATGATTTACATATTCACAATTATTTGACACACATGATATATAAGGATATAATTCATATATCCTTACTACAAATTATAATATATAATTTATATATTCACATATAAAGCATGTGATAAGATGCTTGAGGGCAGCATCTGCAATGATTTATTTTAGAAGCCTCATACTTCCTGGTATATAGTAGGCAAACAATAAATATTTCTGAATGAATGGTTTCATCTTCAACTTGCGTGATGTTCTGAACATGACTGGGCAGACAGAGCAAAGACTTCTTCCCAACACATCCTTTACCCCCACTCCCAGTTCTTTATTTTCACCATGATGGTCTATTAAAGTGGCAAAAAAGAGCTACCTAGAAAGAGAGGAATAATTATTAAAGAATGAAAATAATTTACCCTATTAAAAACAAGAAGCACATTTTATGTTCCTTTTAAGTAACATAATTCTGCTTTCCATGTATTCCCTTTTGATTGTTTCCATATGCACAGTTTTTCTACTGTAAAACACTCATTGGCTAAACAAAAGTAATTTTTGTGCAAGTCCATAAAGAGAAATCCATTTTCATTCCTTTGTGTCACTACAGCAAGACCCTGGATGCTATTGTGGAACATAATGGCGTATGCTCCTCATTTCACTGTTTGAAAGCAAAATCCTGTTTCTGTCAGTAAAATTGAATTCTGCAAGTCTGATTTTTTAAACTTTTTTTTAAAATATTTTATTTATTTATTTGACGGAGAGAGAGAGACAGCCAGCAAGAGAGGGAACATAAGGAGGGGGAGTGGGAGAGGAAGAAACAGGCTCGCAGCAGAGCAGGGAGCCTGATGCAGGGCTCGATCCCAGGACCCTGGATCACGCCCTGAGCCAAAGGCAGACGCTTAATGACTGAGCCACCCGGGTGACCCTGATTTTTTAAACTTTAAAAAAAAAATTATAGTTCTAGATTTACAGAATTACTGCAGAGAGAGTAAAGAGATATACCCCGTATACTCCACAGACAGTTTCCCCTATTATTAACACCTTATGGTGCATTTGCCACAATTAATGAACCAAGATTGATACATAAGTATGAACTCAAGTCCATACTTTATTCAGATTTCTGCTGAGAGGACCTCAGTTTTTCTCTTAAGGCGTTCAACTGATTGGATAAGCCTCATCCACATTATGGAGGGTAATCTGCTTTCCTCAAAGTCTACTGATTTCACAGTAATCACTTCTAAAAAATATCTTCATAGAATCATCTAGACTTGTGTTTGACCAAACAACTGGGTACCATGGCCTAGCCAAGTTGACACATAAAATTAACCAGCACAGATAGTATGAAGAGTTCCTATATATCTCATGGACAGTTATAGCTATCTTACATTATCGCGGTACATTTGTTACAATAAATGAACCAATATTGGTATGTTACTTTTAACTAAAGTCCATTCTTTATTCAGATTTTCTCACTTTCTTTTCTAATGTCCTTTGTCTCAGGATCCCAAGCAGGTTACTTACCTGCGTTATATTCAGTCATCATGTCTCCTTACTTTCCTCTTGGTTGTGACAGCTTCTCAGACTTTCCCTGTTTTCGATGACCTTCACAGTTTTGAAGAGTACTGGTCAGATACTCTGTAAAATGTCTCTCAGTCAGGGCGTGTCTGATGTTTTTCTCATAACGAGACTGGGGTCCTGTTTGAAGAGGAAGAGTACAGCTTTGACGCCAGCACTGTGAGGTAAGTACCGTCATCTCCATGTTGCAGACAAAAACAACAGGTGCAGAGAGTAACCTCAAAGAGGGCAAGTACCTTGTCTAAAGTCACACATCTCATAAGTGACGGGACCAAGACTGAAATGCATGCATTTTGGCTCCAGACTCTGTGCTCGCAGCCTCTGTGCTCTACCAGCTCTGAAACTGATGAGCGTCGACTGGACCTTGTATTTCCACATGGCTCATGGAAGCCTTGTCGCTCACACGTACTGTCTTCCCGCTGCCTGCGGCACAGAGCTCCCGCTCAGGAGGCACTCATCTGACATGGACCCAGCTCCATGGTCAGGCACAGCCTCCTCTCACCCAGCTTCTCTCCAGACTGGATGCCACAGCCAAACTAAACCCTGACACCCTTGACCTTCCCCACATCTGTGAGCAGCTCTGTGCGGGAGCACATCCTGAAGAATCAGACAGAGCTTGGTTTGAATTCGGGCTCTGCAATTTATTGTTTCTAGAATAGCCTTGGGCAAGTATATAATAACATTGACCTACTAGGATTTTCATGAGGATTCAAGGAAATAATGTATATGAGTGTTTAACATAGTGCACTGCACTCTTTATATAATATGCACTTCCAAAGTAGAAAAAAACAACTGATGTGCGAAATTCCAGTATTTCCACCTTCAAACATCTCATAAATAGCTACTCACACCCAAAACTGGTTGACAGATCCTCTGCAGACCATGCATTCTGATTGAGGGTATGGAAAATAGAGTCGATATGTAGCCATCGGAATGCACAGGGAAGAACACGCACAGGGGCCTCAACTAGTCAGCAAAACCTTTCAGAGGAAGCGGCATTGAATTCAGCCCTGAAGGCAGAATTGATTCATCCAGGTAGAAATAAGTGGGAGAATTGCAGACAGATGCTCAGACACAAAGAGCACACTGTACTTGTGGTGGTGATTTTTGTCTGGTTAATAGGCACCACCCAGGGGATCAGTGGGAGATAGGTTAGCAAAGTTAGCTTAAGGAAAGATTATAAGGGTCTTGAAATCCAGGCAAGGGAATATGAGATTTCTCCCTGCCTTCTTGCCTTTCTCTTATGCAGCCACAAAAATAGCAACAGCAAAGACAAAACCTCTCAGAGGAAAACAGCCCAGTTACTAAGATGCACTCTCAGATTAAATATTAAAACCCAAACCTCAGTATCCCACATATAGATGAGGGAGCTTGTGGCCACACAGAAGGGTTCTGGCAAGTGTGTTCTTCTTACAACAAAGCTCTCAGAGGGCTGCATTCACTCGGGATGAATCACGGCAAATTGCAGCTTTGTGTTCTTGGAGATGTTTCCATTCTGCTC
This sequence comes from Ailuropoda melanoleuca, assembly GCF_002007445.2. Classification (NCBI taxonomy): domain Eukaryota; kingdom Metazoa; phylum Chordata; class Mammalia; order Carnivora; family Ursidae; genus Ailuropoda; species Ailuropoda melanoleuca. The sequence goes on from NC_048219.1 coordinate 41,279,317, forward strand.
TTGGCCAGTCAGTGTTCAAAGTGTTCTGCCCTCATGTAGTCCAAGATTAAGACAATACAAAAGTGTCACCTGGACCAGAGAATATATAGGTTGGGTATGAACCAGGAGGAACCTCACAGAATGAGCGGGGGTGGGTGGGTACAGTGGGAGAGGGAGAGAGAGAACCTTAAGCAGGCTCTGTGCCCATCACAGAGCCCCAATGAGGGGCTCAATCCCATGACCCTGAAATCATGACCTGAGCCCAAATCAAGAATTGGTTGCTTAACCAACTGAAGCCACCAGGAGCCCCAAGAAACCTTCTTCTAAGGTGTTTGGTCTTTGTTGAATTACCCTTTTCAAAAGTTTCAGGTTATATTCTGTGTGTAGCTTTTTTTCCATGAGTTCAACTTAATTCTTTTATTAGTAATTATTAATCTTGGATAATTTCCCCTTTAGTTCATCAATGTTGCTCATAAATTGTCACATCAACTATGACATTATTACAACTGGTAGTGTAAACAAACAGGCTCCTGAGGTTGATCTGATTAAGGAGTGCTGATGAGTGAATTAAATTATTGAAATGTATCTCACATAAAAAAAGAGTGTGCAAATCATAAGCATATGTCTCAATATAGTCCATCACCATAGTCAATAGGACATTTCCAGCACCCCAAAGAAGATGTGGTATATACAAAAATGAAATATTACTCAGCCATCAAAAAATGAAATCTTGCCATTTGCAACAATGTGGATGGAGCTAGAGTGTATTATGCTAAGTGAAAGAAGTCAGTCAGAGAAAGACAGATACCATAGGATCTCACTCATATGTGGAATTTAAAAAGCAAAACAGATGAACATATGGGAAGGGGGAAAAAGAGGGGGTGGAAACAAACCATAAGAGACTCTTAATGAGGGTTGACGGAGGAAGGTAGATGCGAGATGGGCTAGATGGGTGATATGTATTAAGGAGGGCCCTTGCTGTGATGAGCACTGGGTGTTGTATGTATTGAATTCTACTGAATTCTACTCCTGAAACCAATATTACACTGTATGTTAACTAGAATTTAAATAAAAATTTAGAAAGAAAAAACCCACAGAGACAGAATCATAAATGCAGAGAACAAGCTGGTGGTTGCCGGAAGAGAGGGGCTTGGGGGGGTGGACATAAGAGGTGAAGGGGATTAAGAGGTACAAATTTACACTTGTAAAATAAATAAATCACAGGGATGAAGAGTTCAGCATAGGGATTACAGTCAATGATACTGTAATAACATTGTATGGTGACAGTGGTGACTATATTCCTCATGGTAAGCATAGAGCAATGTACAGAATTGTTGAATCACTGTGTTGTACTCCTGAAACTGATGTTGTGTGTCAAGTATATTTCCATAAAAAAAAGTGTATGTATTTCAACCTGGACGTATGTGTTCAGGCATGACTACATGAGAGACATAATGAATTGGCAGATGCTTGTTCCTACTTACAATAAGAAAATTTGGATGTAAGAGACGTAAGACAATGCTCAAATAACACTGAGTGTTGACACTTCTTTATATTGCACGTTTTGAGATAAAAGCTAAATGAGCATGTTAGTGCGCATACACACATAGAATCGTTATGAATGGGACAGCTAAGAAAGCAGGCTGACACAGGTGGAATGTGTTGTTGACTCAAATACCAGAAGCAGGGTCACTGATGATGGAATATTTCAAAGTGATGATCGATTCTTGGTCAAGTTCTGCAACAAAGTACAATCATCCCTTGGTTTATGTGGGAGTTGCATTCCTGGAAAATTCAGTATATATTAGAACCATGAACAACATCATTTTAAAAATATGTAAAATGGAGTTAGGTGCTAGGCTGGTCACTTTGAGCTTTGTTTTACCTATATTAAAATTTGCGTGGGGCTGTTTCCCTCATGGTAGGACATCAGCAGATTTGTCCCTTGTCCAGTAAATCCCAATAGCACCCCCTAAATATTGTGGCAATCAGTCTCCCCACACCCAACACATTTTCCAACACCCTCCCCCCAGGGAGCACTGCCGTCTTTGTTGAGAACCTGTACCTAGTTCCCGTCAAGACAGAGCGGCCCCCTTCACTCCCACTCTTCCAAATCCCGTGCAAGCACAGTGCGGGCGCCAGAGGGTCCCGCAAGCCACGTACGAGGATTCCACATTGCATCAATCATCTTAAATGTTCTCATCATCTTCCAAAAAGGATGTTTTGGTAAATTACAAACAGACATCTCCAGAGGGGGGAATATCCGGCAAGGTGAAGAGTCAGAGAGACACAGGCAGGCAGGTGAAGCTGGAGGTGAACCTGGTACCTCAAACACACATTCGCAGGGCTTGCGCTTTTGCTAAAGGTGAGAAGTAACCTGGTTATCAGGAGGGACATTTGATCAGCTACAGAATTCCATTGTCTCTGAAATAAAAACAAGGTAAGAATATGGGTTCTGGAGCTGGACCGCATAGATTCAACTTGGCTTCACTCTTACTAGCTTTGGGACCTTGAGTAAACCACCATGTGCTTCCATCCCCTGCCTATAAACAGGATGATAGTAAGAACACCTATGATACCTACCACATAGGACTATTAGAGGGTTAGGTATGTTGATGTAATAAGGTGCTTCAAGCAGTACATAAAAGCCAGCTGTGTGTGTTATCTAAGCATTTGACAAACAAAAAAGCAAACATCGTTGCTCAGAGAAAACACAGCCTTTCCTAGCAGTTTCTCTCACTGAATGATGTAGGATTGGATTACCTAGCTTGGATGCTAAGGGGAAACTTGGCATCATTCATCCATTCCAACCTGCTTGTGCTACAGTGCAGGAAAACTGGAGCTGGAGACCAGAAGTCTAGTGGCCAAGCTCATGTAGCTAAGTTAGTGGAGGATACAAGTCTCGGGTTCCTGTCTGCTGCTTCTTTGAATACACCATGGCTGGAGCTGGCCTGGGGTGCAGAGTGGCCTGTGATCGCGCCCGCAGCTCCCAAATCCAGCCTTCTCCCAACTATCCTCTTCCTCCTCAAACTCCCATCTCTTACTAAGCACAGAGAGCAAAGGACAAAATAAATCAAGTGTGAGTGATCCATAAACTCAAACTCTTATGGAATAGGCAAATTCAACATGGATTTCCTTTAAATAAATCTCTAACTTTGGGTAGGAGCGGGGATGGGTAAGGAGCAGGCAAAGGTTTTGGCAAGAATTTGAAAGTAAACTATCTGGACTGGTGAAGTTCATCCACTTTCTAGTTAAACTGCACACAGAGTTACTTCAGAGTCTCCCTTCCTCATCTGGCTCCTCTGTAACATGGGATTGCTGTGAAGATTAAACGAGATCATGGAAAGTAGCACCACGCAGGGCACAGAGTCAGGGGCCAATAAATGTTATCACCATTGCTGTGATTATTTTGGGCATCAGCAACCTACCACAAGAGAGAGCTTTCCTTCGCTCTCTGAAAAGTTGAAGCCATATGTTATTCCACCCCAGAAAGGTTTTATTTCCGCGTCTTCCTCCTCCACAAACCCAGTTACCTAGTGAGGGGCACGGGGATGTCTGGAAAGAAAGACGCTGAATGCTAAGTGGCTCCAGGCCCATGAGCAGCAGTGCAAAGAAGAGCATGGCCACGGGATTGGATGCAATTCACCCTCTCACTCAGCATGTTCTTGAGCGTGTTGTCTTCCCTCTCTGACCCCCAGACAAAGATTCATTCATTAGACATAATACATGACAGGGCTTGCCATTATTATGTACTAAATGAAGAACTTTGCAATATTGTACAAAAAAACCAGAAAGGCAGTGAAGCAGGATGAATTCTCCCATAGTGACAGTTCAGAATGACTGGCAGCAAAGGGCTTTGCAAAGTTCATGCTTATAAACACATGCTCTCTTTTACCAGGAAAATTATAAAACTATATTGAGTCATAGCAGGAAATATTAGAAAACTTACTAAAGTGTTTTTATACCCTTAAAAATTCAGTAACTCAATGATTCCGCTCCACTTAAACTTGTCATTAGAAAAACATGAAATGTCTTATTGCAGATTCTGATTTTCAAAGGGACTTGGACCTGTGGGGGGAGGGGGGGCCAGTAAACCCCTTCTTCATGGCTTCTGGGAGCTGCTGTGTCTCACTCGCAGAGGTGTGCGTGGCCCCACATCTGCTCTCTGGGGAGCAAGGAGAGGCTGGAGGATCCACCATGAGCCAGCTATGTGCCTGCAGCAACCCACTGCACAGCTCCCTCCCTGTGTTCGGAAACCATGTTCACTCCTCCTGCATTCTTGCCAGTCTACAGAACAGGAATTTCTGCCCTCTTGAGGGCAGTAGAAAGAAGCTTGTCCCCATGCCTCTACCTGCCCTCCAGTGGGAGGGAATGACCTCTCTTCCCCCGTTCACGGGGGAAGTCCTGAGTGGCAGGCTCTCTTTCCAGGCTGGCTGCACAGGGGTTGGAGCCCTTTGTCACTGTGGCTGCTTTCCCGTGGGAAAAACATTTGGATCCCAGCTTAGGGTCCAGAGAGCCAGGTCTCTTTCACCAGAATTCACGGGTTCGAGGCAGGCTGCCCACCCCCATGCATCTGGGCCATACCCCCAAGTCTGCCCCCGTGGGGGTCCGGACTCAGTCAAGGTAGTGCCATTTGAAGGTCATTTGGTGGCAGGTGCGGTTTGAGGGCTCCAACATGACCACCAATAAAGCTGCTATATTCATCTTTGTTTGATTGTAAATATGACATTTTTTAATTGGCCCAGAACCGGAGAAGTCCACTATTTAAAAGAGCTGAAGGAGCCAGAGAAATGGTACAGCTCAAGCCCCTTACTGTGTAGGTGGGAAGCTGAGACCCCATGGCCCCTGGCCCAGCCTCCCAGACCCCAGTAAGGTGCTGGCCGCGTAGTGAAGTGCATTGCCGGACATTGTTCCCTTGCCCCCCCCCCCGGCTCTCAGCACAGCCCGAGCCCTGGGGAACTGGCTGAGCGGGCCCTCCATCAGACCTCACTGTGTCTCGGCTTTGTCCCGCAGACCCCTGGCCTCAAACTGCTCTCTGCCTGTTGTTTTCACTCCCTCAGAAATACCTGAGCCTCTCTCACCCTGGCAGTGCTCAAACCCTTTTTCTCTGCTGGGGGCATCACCCCCAGTGTCTCAGGGTAAGATCCTAGAAGCTGAACATAGGTCTCCTGCCCCATGCCCAGTGCTCTTTTGGCCCACACCCGGGTGGTCACTTACTGTGAGTTATATAGTTGGGCTTCTCTTCGTATTGGACTCCATTAAATAGAACGATAGTTTTAGTTCATCATGTGATTCAGAGATGGTTGCTAGGGAAACCAATGGCAATATGTTTAACTTGTAAATCCTATAATTGCCCTAAGTTAGCACTAATTTGTGCTTTTGTTTCAAAAGGATTTGGCTGAGCTGACTGGGAAGCAGGTGAGGAGGAGGGAATAATCACGAATTGGCTTCCACCGCGATATGGACACAGTCCTTTTAAAGGGCTTTTTCCACTGCTTTGCCAAAAAGCCAAAGGGACTAAAGAGGGAACTACAGGGAACGCCATGGTGTCCTTTAGAGGGCAGGGAAAGCTAGAAAGACAAAATAGTGCAGTCCCTCCTATGCCACTTAGGAATCAGATGGTCAGAGTAGAGTGGAGGCGGGGAGGGGGGGAGCACCTGAAGTGAAAGGGAGAGATTAAAGAACATCTATAAGGACTTTTCATTTTAAAATGGATTTGGAATGAAATCTTGCCATTTGCAATGACCTGGATGGAGCTAGAGGGTATTACGCTAAGCCAAATAAGCCAGTCAGAGAAAGACAAATATCATATGATTTCACTCATATGCGGAATTTAAGAAACAAGACTGATGAACATAGGGAGAAAAAAAAGAGAGAGGAGAGAGCGAGGCAAACCAAGAAAGAGACTCTTAACTACAGAGAACAAACAGGGTTGCTGGAGGGGAAGTGGGTGGGGGGGGTG